>NW_011967131.1:508658-531690 GCF_000949405.1 Vollenhovia emeryi
CTACTCTCTCTCTCTCTCTCTCTCTCTCTCTCTCTCTCTCTCTCTCTCTCTCTCTCTCTCTCTCTCTCTCTCTCTCTCTCCCTCCCTCCCTCCCTCCCTCCCTCCCTCCCTCCCTCCCTCCCTTCCTGAAAACTCGATTTAAAAACTGATTTATATAATTTATATGTGCGAGGTCGCTTATTTGATAACTTTCCACGGACTATTGTAAAGTTAATCCCATCAATTATATCTATTAATAGCTGCAATTATCGCTGGATGATCGTTAAATTCTGCCAATAAATTACACGATGCATTCGTTAACGCTGCTGTTGAATAAATGACGGTAAAATTATAGCCTAAAGACTTCTCAAATTGAAGGAAGACAAATAATTGCTGTAGAGAGAAGAGTGTTCCCTTTTCATTAAAATCGGATTATAAGTCTCTTTCATCGAGCTTTTTCGAGATTATTTTTTCACGCGTATACACTGAGTTATCCGCAGCACTAACAGAATTTCTTTCAAACGTAGCTATTGATTTTGCGAGATTAAAAAAATTATAAAAGCCGCAAGGAAACCGACGCTCGTTTCAAGTCTTTAATACAAAAATTAAACCCATTAATTGAAAAAAAAAACTGAACGCGTTGCCCTCGAAAGAATTGGCGGACTGTCTTCACAAGTACTTCGAGCATTTTTTATTAGTAGCTTATCGCGACGAAACAGTTTTGATAATTATTTATTTTTAAAGCAGAAAATGTTTCAAGTATGAATCACTTATCGAATCGCTTATATTTTGATAAACAAAGTGCTTACGGCTTACAGAAACGCAGACGTCGCGTTGAACGAATCAACAAACTTATATAAGGAAGGTTAAGGCTTCCAATATTCGATCGTTCGAGCATGTACACCAAATCAGCATCTTTTCTTCACATCCTTTCACGTACGATTATCGACCTTTGATCCCCGTCGACGAAACCCGATTCTATTTAAGGATCCCCAGCGGCCGTGCGCGGTGACCAGCCTCGCTTGTGTACGAGAGAAAGACAATCGCTCGTAACGGTCTCGTGATGTAAGACGCGCGCGCAATCTTCGGGTTTCCACGCGCAAAGCTCCGATAAGATCGCCCGCTTTGTTACATACGCGGAGAGTCATTCATTATCGCGTGCACGCAGTCGATTATGGTATTCCGCGCCGGAATGTCGCGAATGAGCTTTCACTACGGGAGAGTGGACTTCCGATGACGCGTCCGACGGCCTTTCCAGCGGCAGACGCGCTTTTGAATCGATAATATCGGGGTAAGAGAGAGCATTTCCGGGCGCCGCGCGATTTTCGCGACCACGGGGGGAGCCGTGTCGGCCGGGCTGGCGCCCGGATAAGTGACTTTAAAGTCGGAAGCGTGGGATTTTATCTTCGGGGGGGGACTTGATTGTCGCCATCGCATCGCGCGATAAGCGTAATTTATTGCGTTTGTACACGCGCACTTTTATTCCTCCACCCGTTATCGTCCCGCTGTAGCAAGACGTAAATTTTAGATACACGAGGAAAGGTGGTAGTGACCGCCTTGACATATTCAGGCCATTGGCGCATTTTCTCCATAATGCAAAAGTACTGTGTTTCTCGGATAACGAATCGAATTTTCCTTCGGGCGGCTCGACTTGTGCGCGCTAGACTTTTAAGATAGAAAACGCGCGCGGTCTTTTAACCGACTTTGTTTTCTGGTTGATATTAATCATAGCGCGCTATGAGCGAGTTAACAAAATATGATAATTGATATATGAAGATAAGCACACAGGTACCCGACATTATCTAGAACTTAATATTTAATAGCTAATCTTAGAATCAATTGCGTAAACCAAACAGCTCTGCTATCCTTCGACAAATCTTATGAAGTTCTGTCTAGTACATTTATTTCCCTGTTGAACTTTTTTATCCGGACGCCATTTGAAAAATCTACTTATGTAAGAAGCACAAATCCCACAAAACATTTTGATATACAGTGTGCATACATACATCTATGTATTATATATATACTGTGTATATGAATTTTTAGTACACACACAGTACATACATTGGATATGAAATATATGTGCAAATGTTACCGGAATAATGTACACAGAAAGTTCTAGGTATGTTATATGTACACGATTTACACATTTTATGTATATACATGACGTATATTGATTTGCTATCCATTACAGGTACATGTAGTATATGTACGCAAGATATACATAGGATGTAGATAATTTGTACATATGCATATGATATACATAGTATGTATGTACATACATGTACATAATATGAACATTTGTACATCCAGCAATGTACATGCCATGTGCAATGTATATACACATATGAAATGAACATGAAATAAAGATACGTCATGTATATACATAATATGTATGTACATATAATGCATATACCTCTGGTCTTTAATGTACATACACACATACGTACATTGTTTTAGTTGCATTTTATGTTCTTTAGATTTAGAATGAAATCAAAGAATAATAGCAGGGGCTCAGAGCCTGAACAAGGTTGTAATGTCCGATAAAATTACTTTATTATTATATAATATTATATATGTATAGTAATTTTATCGGACATTGCAACCTTGTTCAGGCTCTCAGCCCCTTCTATTATTATTTGATTTTATCATACGAGCTATTGTTATTTATGTAGAATAAAATTTTATCGCGTACGTTTTCTTATCTTAATAGATTTGGACATAATTGTACGAAAGTTTAAACATGATATGTCCAATTAATGCTTACGTGGCTTGTATAATAATTTATGTATTTTTTGTGATTTATTAGATGTATATATCTACATGTACATACTACATACCGCAAAGAATATACAAATTATAGACATTTAATGGATATACATTTTCAGGCGCTGTATATACATATTGAATCCATCCATAAATATACATATTATGTGCTGCAATGTATGTCCAAATTATGTACATGAGATGTATATACATTTTACATACAGGATAATTTTTTCGTGGAGGAAAAATACATTGTATACATAGGACGTCCGATATTATGTGGGATGATTCTAGACACAACTTACGCGCGAATGATCGCGCAGGAGAAATTCGAGCAGGAAAACACATCTCGAGTCGAAATTTTGGCCCGTTGAACCTTTAATTCTATTGTATAGTAGGACCTGAGACAGTAAAAGAGGTCGAAGTGCAAGTACAAAATTTATACTTTCAAACTGATAGTGTCGGAAATTTCTACTTTTGCCAATTTAGCATTAAAGTAGGCCCTTTTAAGTAGGAGCTAAACTAAATTTTTTTAATTAAAGATTCAAGGGAGGGATTACAAAATATAATGTCATCAAAGTATGCGTATAGATCAGCTGAGTAGGTGTAAATTATCTTTAAAAGTGTCAAAATAGTACCAAAATTTCGACTCGGGATGCGTCCAGTTGTTACGGCAGTTGAAAGGGGGGGAAAAAGATAGGGAATCCGTGCGTGTGATAGTCACTTAAATATTCTTGAAGGATAATTTACCTAGACATAAGCTTTTATAACGCGAGCAGATTATCGCGTTGTATCGCGTCGCGATAAGAAGAAATTTGCATTGCGTATTTAGAAAGCTTAAACTCGCACGAAATGCGCGAATCTTTCAATCGAACAAACAAGCTCGCTTAATTATCCTCCGAAAGATAATATGCCGCTCGCGCGATGTGTACTCAATTGCCCAAAATACGATAAGCAATGTTGCGTTATCAACGCTGCGCAATGAAAATATCGTGAAGCATGTTGTGCACCCGTGGCAAAACACGCGTGAGTCTGTTAATAAAAAAATTAAGCTCCATCCCGTTCCCGTCGAATTAAGCTTATCCGATTTCCAAGCGCTGCGACATTATGTCTCTTTGCGGAGGATAGCGCATGCTCGCTGCATACTGTTCGTTATGAAAATTACGAGAGGTCGCGAAGAGTCACGATTTTAACTGACATCTGCAATAATCGCAGAAACCTTAATAAAAACGAGGCACAAATAAACTTTTTTTCTTTATTAAATGCACTTTCTCTGTAAGTTAATTTCATGTATACCGGGCTATACAGACTTTACCTTTGTTGCTTGACTGTGAGAGTCAAGGAGATGTTATTAATGAGTTTCAAGCAGTGAAAAATGAACAGATAAAACGCAGGAGGGAGAAAAGCCGAGTTTTCAACAATATTTCAAGTCTCATTATTCCTAGATATTATTATCTCGGTACCTATCCGCTTCTAAACGAGCATTAAAATCCTTCTCTTTATAAACAAATCTCTTGGGGAAAAATTACAACGGAATCAAGCGGTATCGTATTAAAATTCGAAATCGAAAGCTTTGCCACATTAAAATGCACAGTTCAAAATATTTAATTATTCATAAATTTTAAAAAACAACAATCAATCGCGAAAAGAAGCTGAACTTCCATAGAGTTTCATTCCTTTGTGAAAGAGCAACGTATTTATGGTATCTTTACGTTCGTCACAATCTTGATATCGCATCTGCGTTTCATCAACTAACAAGTGGCGGAGATAATCATTTCAATGTTGGTTGAAACACGAAGCGCGCGTGGATTAAAAACTCATAAAGCGCGTGCGAAATAATCTCCAAACCACGTGCTATAAGCTCTCGAGAGCAATCACTTCTGATTTGAGAAGTGATCACTTCTGATTTAAAAAGTGGATCGCGTCGCGCTAATTTTCGATAAGAAGTCATTGTACTCGAGAACGAAGGCACGTAGACGAACGCGCGTTGACGGGTTCCTTTCGCGGTCTATCGACCGCCCCGCGTCTACGTCGTGGCTGCAATTTAAACGTGCGAATCCGCGAGCCACCTCTTACGTGAACCGCGCACGTCGTACATCAGAGCCGCGTGTGTGTCTGGCGGGATTAATTACTATGGCAGGCGGCCTGAAAGCACATCTCGCCGCGACGAGAATTTTCGATTTATGACGTGTACGCACGTACGTCCGATCCTTAACGCGTTAACCTTTCGGACGAGCCAGACGGAAGAAGGAGAGAGAGAGATACCGTTAGCCGACTCTCGTTTCACTTTCGCGACACTTATTATAACGTTACACGGGCGCGCGACCTTCTTCTGGTATTTCGGGTAAATAAGAGATGGCCGCGGGCTGGCAATGTCAGAGGACCGTGTCTCTGTATAATATCCCGCCGCGTAATACATGTATTGTAACGTACACATGCGAAACTAATATCGGCAAAAAATACAAACGACGTTACGAAAATCTCCGTTGTAACTTTAGCCTCGGCCTCGGCCTGGAAATAGGCCCCGCGTATCCCCGACGAACTCTCCATCGGTAGTGTGCGATTTACTTTGAATATAAAACAAATCTTTCGCGTCTACCGTCATTGTTAAATACTGTTAGAATAGGCACATTTGATAAAAATATAACTTTTTCTTCCTCGCACCTGTATAAATTTAAAACTCCATCATTTTTGTCCTATTGTTTGTCCTATATTCTATATTTGTCCTGTTTTGTCTATTTGCGTTTTCAGTCGTCAAAATCTGCCTTTCTTTTGTAGCTGCAAAGTGTGAGAACAAGATCGGGTCCATTCTTTTCGCATCCGATTTTGGTCGCAAAGTGCACCTTCAGAAAGGATTTCTGTTCTCTTAGATATCTCTTACTGATACAAAAAATATTTTTAACGCATTTATATTTCTCACAACCTCATTTAGTATAAAAATAAGACAATATCAAAATAAAATCAATAATTCTTATTCCCCTCTATCGAATTAAAAAAGATTGACTTACTATGAGACAAGAGTAAGTTATAATATATAAACGTAAATTTATATTATATTCGTAAGTTATATTCGAAAAAAAGACGACACATACTATAATTTTAATTTAGATTTTCGAACTTTTCATTTAAGATTAAAATATTCCCTATTCGAATATTCGAATAATGTCATCACTTTTCGAATATTTCATTTAAGATTAAAATATTCGTAAGTTATACTCGAAAAAAAGACGATACATATTATAATTTTAATTTAGATTTTCGAATTTTTCATTTAAGATTAAAAGATTCCTTTCTCTATAATAAATATGATTGGCGCTATATCGATCCTATTTTATGATACATTCAAGTGTAAAGCATTGGATCCGGAAACTTTTTCTGTAGGTGTAGGTACCAAACGAAAGGTCTCGTCAAGCTGATTACAGATATGTCAGTCTCAGAGTGTAGCTATTTGACGTACCAGAGATATCGAGCTCCAAAAATTCCAAAACCAAGGAGAAGTCGACTAAAAGGTTTCCCATTGGTCGATGCTAATGACATCGTCCTGGATTTTCTAATGTAATATAGGTGATTAAAGCGCCAACGCGCTTATTACATATAATAAACCCATATAATAAACGCGCTTTATAATAATAAACCAAAGTAAGTTTTAGGTGGATTAAGTGAATTATTATCTGGATTTTTCGGAGCCAGACATCTCTGGAACGTTAAATAGGTACACTCTGAGATTGACATGTCTGCAATCAGCTTACCGAGACCTTTCGTTTGGCACCTACTTTGGGACCAAAATTGAATGCGAAAAAAATGGGATCATTTGCCTATGGACACTTGTTCTCACTCTTTATCTCCAGTAAGGATTTAGGATGGCGGGCTGTGCGTGCGACTAATCAAATTTTATAGTGTAATTATACTAATAATTGGATGCGAATTCTACGCTCTTTTTCAGTTCATGATCCTCGGCGGACTGCTCTTCCCCGCTTGCGATTGAAAACTTCCAAAGAACCCTATTATCTCTACGAAAAGAAAAAGACGAAGCGGGGTTGGAAATTCGCTTTCGGTAGGAAATGTGAAATACGACGTGAATCATAGATGTCGACGTCTTTTATTTGACACGCTTAGATTATGCTTATTATATTTAGATTGTGCAAATCATTGGACGAGATCCCACGCGTGCTAAAATTAAACCGTACTTTTTCCCTCGATATTTTCGTTACTTATCGTCGGCTAATGGTGGCAAACATCTTCGGAATCTGTGTCACTGGTCGATCGATCGTTAGTTCGCGTTAATGCAGTTTCGCGTAGTATCTGTATAGATAAACTTTGCCTTTCGTCGTATCTTTTAAAACAGAAAAAAAATAGTGTTCAGCTCGTGCATAGTTAGTTGACTCGTTCGCGCGACCCGGCAGGAAGATACATCATTGAAGAAAGTTCGAAAGCTCGATAATCTTATTTGTCGCGCCGCGAAGTCAGTCGTCGTCCGGCTCCTCCTCTCCGGTCGTCATCTCGCCGATCCCAATTATCGCGTGTATGCTCTACATCTGCGCGCATCGCGAGATTTTCAGTATTGCGTAACACGCGCAAACATGTTTGGTTTTAAGCGCGATTAAGGACGCGACGGCGCTTTAATCACCTATGCGCACTTAATGCCGAATATCGCGAGGAAACCGGCAGGTCCAGCTGCTCGCGGATGACACGGTCTCGGAGAGAAAGCGTTCACAAGGTTAATCAACAGAAGCGCACCGCGGGTGATTTTGGCGAGCGAAATGTATATTCCAAGATTTTTTCCAGAGGCTCCCCGAGTGTCGAAATTTTGACCCTATGTTGAGCCTTTAATTCTATTACATAGTAGAACCTAAGACAGTAAAAGAGGTCGAACTGCAAGTACAAAATTTACTCCTACTTTAAAACTAATAGCGTCGGAAATTTCTACTTTTGCCAATTTAGCAATAAAGTATGGCCCTTTTAAGTAGGAGCTAAATTAAATTTTTAGAATTAAAGATTCAAGGGAGGAGTAAAAAAATACAATGTCATCAGAGTAGGTTATTGCTGGTCTATGCAGGTGTATGGATCAGCTAGGTCAGGCCTGGGCAATTTTCACTGCCCGCGGGCGCCCGTTTGCCCGCGGGCAATAGCTGTGCGTGTCGGGCAAGAGTGGGGAGACAGTTTCGGCAAGAGTGGGGAGACAGTTTCGGCAAGTGGGAAAGAACGTCGCGCTTTAGAAGTATAGTTCCGAATATGATTGAGACGTGGTGGGGCGATGATTGGAGTGGGGGCATGCCCGCGGGCATGCCCGCGGGCGCCCGCGGGCGCCCGTTGCCCGCGGGCAGCATTTTGCCCACCCCTGAGCTAGGTAGGTGCAAATTATCCTTAAAAGTGTCAAAATAGTACCAAAATTTTGACTCGGGTCTCTCATATGCGATATTGCCATAGCGTTATTTGGCCCGCCGGTATCTTCCTCGCGACGCCGCCTTTCCCAGGTCACAAAGTGATTTATTATCTCGAGAGCAGTAGTATCGATAACATTTTTCAATCGAAATACTATGTAAGCAGCCCCACACCGCTTATCACGCTGTGGCCTGACCCAATCGATAACCGTGCCATTGCTCCGGGAGCAATCTCGTTGTTCGGAGATGCAGGAGGCGAGAAGATGACGTCATTCCAGACGCAAATGATCGTTTCAAGAGCGAAGGAGTGATGCGTGGGCGTGCGATACGAGGGTATTAAAAAGACTCCCGACGCTAGGCACGGCGACGGCGGCCGCAAGATGAGACGGGACGGTCGAAACGTGTCTTACGCGAGGGAAAAGAAACTCGTGGACGCGGGAGAAGTGACTTTCGGTTACGAAGTTTCGGTGCAACTTCACTCATCCGAACTTTGATTGAAAACGTGATTTCAACAAGTGGCCAATCTCTTCGTAATCACGTAGCAATAGATATTACCCAATTTTCTTCCCTCTTCTCGGTTAAATGCTTTTGTATCGAACTCTTTTTCTCTTATATATCGATGTCAATTTTTTGATAACCCGATTAAATTTAATTCTAGACTAGCGTTAGTCAAATTAGCCAAGAGTTATGCTAAAACAAGATTTTCGTCCTTTTAACGAAAATAGATTGCCGTACGATATCGTATTGTGACGTTCTTAGATATAAATAGCATTCTTGTTAAAAATCGCATATTCTAGAGATCTCGCTGGCAAATTTTTCGCGGTCTCTTATCTAACGAGCATGTAGCGATAAGTTTCCTTTTTCTCCATCCAATGTTCATTAGCGATGATTATCAAACTACTTTGTGCGTTCAAATTATGAAAAAAAAATATGGACGAATCGTCAGTTTAAGTCGTCAATGCAGATTTAAAAAATGTTGATGATATCATTGATTACTCTCTCTTTCTCACTACGTAAGTAAATAATTATCTTATCACGTGCGACCTTTCTCGACCGTGGAAATTATTTCTGCCATATGTGCACATCGCCGGCGTACGATAAAATTTCCGGAGTGTTCAAAAGTCGTTAATATCAATGTCACTCGTATTTTGATGGTTTGTAATACATGTTGAATAACGTTTTTATTGGGGACTTATCTTTATGTCACACACACACACATACACACACTACGGAAAGTAACGGAGACTGAAATATATGTACGAAGACACTATTGCGCAACTTTGTATTATACTTAGAAAATTTGAAAATATATGGTTTCTCTGTGCACCGATATTTCCATTTTACGCCTACGTAAAAGAAAGGAAGAAAGGGAATACGGACAGTATTTCGTTACGTAAATGTAGCTGCAAAAACCGTACGCAAAGAACGCTCCGTGTACATCCAAATGGAAAAAAAATAATATAAATTTCGCTCGATTGTTAAATTCCATTGGAGATGCATATTGATTTGTGTAAATAGATTTAAGTAGGACTGTATGTAGAGGAAAGTCCCCTATTACGAGATAGAATCCTAATATGGGATAGCGGGGTTTCTGTTAAATTAATAGACATCGTCGGTTCACTTCACCGTGAATTTATTTTCCTTGGAGTGAAATGTGTTTAGCGGAAATCATCGTAAGATCGTGTGATCGTTGCGAAAAAAGATTTGCGATTGAATTTGGGTGTTGAAAATTTTGCTATCTCATAATAGAGGACTTTTCTCTATACAAAGGTACATTAAATTAAAATGTGTACATATTGTTTCATGTTTACATCATTAGAGGAAAGTCCTTTATTATGAGATAGAAGTCTAATATGAGACAGTAGGTTTTCAACGTCCAAATTCAATCGCAAATCTTTTTTCGCAACGATTACACGATCTGACAATCAATTTTTCACTAAACAGATTTCGCTCCAAGGGCAACAAATACATATTGGAACCAACAGACGATGCCTATTTATTTAGCAGAACCTATCTCGTAATACGGCACTTTCCTGATAATTTTCTGTTACATAAAATACACGACAAATGTATACGAAAAGTGTGTGAGATTTAATGCGAAGTGTCTTGCGACGAAGCAGACAATGCCGCGCGGCGAGCCACGTGATCGATATCACCTCTCGTTGAAACTGCACCCGGCAAATTAATACATACTGGGACACTGATTGGCTAACGCCACCGTCGATTGTGGCCGGCCGCGAACACCCGTTATGCTAATTTAATAATTGTCGTTCCTTATAAATTCTGCCCTTTCCATTCGCTTCCCTTCTCGCCATGGCGATCAGATCGGAGCGCAGTTGCGTTCGGCGCACGCACCTAAGCGGAAAAACGGCGTTTAAATGGGAACGCTCTTTATCCACGCCCACGATCGATCAGACGGCGCGAAAACAACCGTCGACGGATTATTCCGCGATATTTCGAGTTAAGGGGATGCTGGAGCGATTCTGCACCTTCTTGCATTTGTGTAATATACAAATGATCGTCTGATCTCTTTCGCAAGGTCGTATCCCGATTTTACGCAATTTCTCGCCCAGAATGAGTATTTAGGCACAAAGACCGAAACTTGCGTAAAATCGAGATACGACCTTGCGGAAGAAATCAGTCGTTATGTGGCTTTTATGTACAGGCCGACTAGTTTCCACTAATCGGATTAAATCGGAGAACGGCATAATATCGTTGAAATTAAGTTTAGAAGTCTAACAAAAAATCTATTCATTCGAATAAGTTGTAGATTCAGGAAAGTAAACCGAACCCGAGTCGGAATTTTGGCCCTATATGTTGGACCTCTAGTTCTAATATATTGCAGGACCTAAGGCAGTAAAAGAGGTCGAACAGCAAGTACAAAATTTACTCCTACTTTAAAACTGATAGTGTCGGAAATTTCTACTTTTGCCAATTTAGCATTAAAGTAGGTCCTTTTAAGTAGGAGCTAAAGTAAATTTTTAGAATTAAAGATTCAAGGGAGGAGTAAAAAATATAGTGTCATCAAAGTAAGTTATTGCTGGTCTATGTAGGTGTATATATAGATCAGCTAAGTAGGTGTAAATTATCATTAAAAGTGGGAAAATAGTACGAAATTTTGACTCGAGAAGTCGTGTCGGAATATTTCAAGGAAGTGCTCATGAAAGATCCCGTAATAGATATTACAAGACTGTTTCTCCCTAAAATCAATAAGTCGTAGAATTGTCGTACTGAAACTAAACGATAAATTGGAAACATCGCCATCGATATTTCCAATGTGTGGAAAAAGCTACAGGTATTTCCTCCTTCCTCTCGGTCTCGCGAATAAAAGAATACGGTATTTCTTCCACCTACTTTCTTCATCGGAGCTTCTAGTGCAGTTTGAAAGTTTCTCACGATTCTACTAAATTCGATCTGTACTCGCGCGAGCAATTAACTCGATCTCCGATTGCTCGAGTAAGCGCAATTCCTAAACGGATTCTCCAATCTCACTTATCTAATCGCCAATATCTCTTCCACGCATGATTTCTCTCGCGCATGCAATAAAGATTCCGATTTGATAACGCGGCAAGATACGCGCAAGAAAGCGCGTTTCCTCAAGGCCTGCAATCTCGGAAGTAACGAGAGAGGAACTGTTTAGAGAGATTGACGTTTCGCGCGTGTGATTCCGGATAATAAATCACGCGGGCAAACGACAACGCGAATGTTCATACAGAAAATATTCATCCCTGCAAAATTAATGGCGAAGGACGATTATTTTATTTGAATTCATTTTTACAATAACTCCAAGTAATATTAATTAGACTTAATAGTGATTTAAATTAGTAATATTATTAATTTAATAATTTTTTCAATATCAAATATCTTGGCAGATTTAATTTAAAATGTCGCTAAACTAAAGTAACATCATAAAATTAAATAACAAATTGTTACATATGATTCCATAATAAAAATTCTGCAGTTTTCTTTATTTAATTTCTTTTTAAAGAAATGTTTTCAGGATTCAACCTGTTAAAGAATCTAGAAATAAGAACAATTCTGCAACAGTTGTTACAAGGTCAAAATACGATCAAACAAATTCTTTAAAGCTGTATTATAAATTATTTAGAGAGATTTAGAGAGATATCTACCCCAAAGTTATAAATTATTTGTTGTGAAATAATTAACATTATGATAATATTTACGCATTATTTTATTTCATAAGTATGTATAACGTTATGAGTTTTGAGGCAGGAATCTTATGTTCAATTTATTATAATAATTTATATGAAAAAAAAATTAAATAAGAGATAATTAAATTAACATATATTACAATATATGAATGTTGTTAATTTCGCATACTTTATTATGTATGCAATATTGAAGTAAGAGCGTATTTCTTCGTATTTTCGATTTACGATCTGCATTTAAAACTCGTTTCCTACGCCGTTTTTTATACTCGATCCTTTTTCTCATTCAAATTGGAGCCACAATAAATTTTATATCTGAGAAATAGCCACTATAAGAAATGAACGAAGAAGATACTTTTATTCTTCTTCACTCTTCTTAATAACTATGTAAATTATTAAAAAAAATATATTAAGGAGAACTCAACATAAGTAGCTGTTTTTTTTTATTGCATTAATTCGCCTGGCATGAGATTAATATGGCAATTCCGATGTAAATTATTGAAACGAGGAAGAATTACTCGCTATTACAAATCGCGTATAATCTATCGAACGCTAAACAGCTGTTCGCCTGCCTACTGTTTAGAAATCCACTAAATTTGCAGAGCAAAGTTCTTTCTATCGATCAAATGCTGTGCCCAATTGTTTCACGATTAAAGACCTCCCGCGCCTACTTTTATCCGACAAATGTACAGAATGTCAAGCTTTATGTAATGCTGAATCATCAAAAGGAAAACAATGAAAGGTGAGATACAATGTTGAGGTGTAAGATACACCCCACCCGAGAAATGTACACGGAGAGAATTTTCTTTGAAAATTTACCCTGAAAATCATGTAATCGTCGGACAACGTGACATTTCGAAAACTTTATGAGAGTTTTTCTAATTTTACCAGGGTTGGGTAAGTTATCTTTTTTAAAACTAAGTTAAATTGAAGTTAAAGCTTTTAAAATGTAACTTAGTTAAGATACAAGTTAACCCATAATGAAATTGATTGAATTAAAAGTTACGTTAATAATAAATAGAAATTAAAAAGTTAAAAGTTTAATTTTATTTCATTTTCACACAAAATCTTAGATACTCGCAATCACGTAAATTGCGTTAATTTCACGACCAGCATTTGGACAACCAATCACATTACACGGAATATGGTCCGTTTCATGTGCAAACAAATTCAAGTGACTTCAAGAATCAAAGTCCCATATAGGTAATGTCTGTGTTCCAAAATTCACTGCCAGTGCTGAAGATCTATGGTGCATGCAACGTATACTATAGATTTTTAATGCTTACAGTGAAGTTTGGAACACAGGAACTGCCAATATAGGCAGGCGCGCGGTGTCTCGCGACGCCTTTGTTTATGGCATGGCTAATTTTAAGAAAGGTAAATTAAAAGTTACAAGTTACGATAAAATATAACTAAATGAAGTTAAAAGTTAACAGTTTGTAATGTAACTAAGTTAAGTTAAAATTATTTAACTTTTTAACTTAACTTTTAACTTTTTAATTAGACACTACCCAATCCTGAATTTTATCATATATTTTACTAGTAAAATATATGGTACACATTTACTAGTAAAATTCTTTTAAAAAAATAATTCAAAGACAATAATCGCCCTCTACATATTAACAGTAACTACATATTTTGTATTTGAAATTTTACCATACTTTTATCAGTACTTAGACTTACAATAGTATACATTTTACTAGTACTAGAAATGACAAAACGCGCGCTTCGCGCGCGCAGTTTGTGGTCGAGCATTGTGTATTTTTAAGAATTTGTATACATGCAAAGAAGTAATTGTATGCGCAACTTCAATTTTAAATAAAAACTAATTTGTCACTCACTGATACGATTTGCAACAGCAGAGTGGTACATCGTCAACTGCATATGTTAAACTGTAAAAATACAAACATGTATATGATTATTATAGACTAATTATGTAAAATCGAAATGATTGTATTAAATATACTTTATATTTTATATTGTTCAAAACAGGTATTTATTAAAATACTTATATAGAATACTGAAAGTCTTCCTTTTAAATATAAACTCACAAAGTTTTATACGTATGGTTTTGTCTCTAACACTTATTCGAATCCTCGTTCGAATCATTTGAATAAATAAAATAAAAACACCGAACAGAGATACTTTATTTTGAACAAGTAGCAAATAACATAAAAATGTAATACACTCACCTCACCGATTTCTCCGCTGTTGCCCGATGCCTCTCAGGCTTCCTCCTCCTCTCAGATTTCCTTGTGGCACTTACACAACACTCACTCGCAAAAATCATCGATCGCGCGAAATTTCGGACACTCCCGTACGCGATGTGAAATACCGCGAAACCCACGAAATATTATTAACAAATATCGCGTGACTTTCTGTCATACAAATTACTCGAACTAACAATTTGCACTTTTGATTCGGAAGAATAGGATAAATCACTTTTGAATTGGCGATATAAAACGCAACGCGAGCATCGGAAGCATAATCTGCGGTAAATAAATAGTTATTAGTCCGCAACGAAAGGATATTTTACAATCTTTGTCATTCAAACTAATCGACTTTCTTTACTTCCTGTCCGTTCGAGTTGCAAAGAACGGCAAAGCGAATTACAGCGCGAATGCCGAAGTCGTACAAATTTCTCTCTTTTCCCGAAAATGGAACAGATTACACGAAATCGATAGGTAATTAAAAGCGCGGTGCGTAAACGAGATGTAACCGCGACAAAGTACCACGGTTTACATCCATATTTTAGATGAGTTAGTCTTGTGAAATATCTACGTATGCGTTGATAAGAGCCGATAAAGAATCGCCTCAACATACAATTCGTTTCTCATTACAAATTGTAGAAAGGTAATAATTAATCGAGGAACGTTACTTGTTACTGATAAAGGGTGTGAAAATCAATAGCGATTTATCCCTGCATTCACCGCGATCGAGTTTTGGAAACCGATAACGCAAAAGTAATATCACGCACGGAGCGACTCTCGCCACTGCCTGCCGGCTCGACGTTCGGCGAGCGAATGTTAGCGCAGCGACCTTCAGGTACACGATGGCACGCAAAAACATCGTACGTCACCGCGCCGAGAGAAAAACAACGAACGTTGAGAATTTGTTGCCTTTTTTTGTTCCGTGACTGTTACTACGTTTTGTGTATCATTCTGCGGACTTATTGGTATTGATTAAATACACGATTAATTCTGTTCAATCGAGAAAATGTTTCGAAAGAAAAATCGTTGTTAAATTCTAATTACTAAGATTAAATATTTTACTAGTTGGTGTACACAAATGTATATTACTAAATTGCAAATCTTTTCTGTTCGATATTAACGACATTCGCGCTGGTGACATCTCTTTTTTAGAAAGGAAAAAATATATGATACAAATTTACTAGTCAAATTCTTGTAAAAAATTAATTAAAGAAAATAATTATTAATTAATTTGCAGGTATGGATAGTTTATCTGTTTATCTAAATATCTATTTATTTAATACACTATATATTTTACTAGTAAAATGTACATACAGAAACTATCCATACCTACAAAATTAATGGCGAAGGACGATTATTCTCTTCGAATTAATTTTTTACAACAATTTCACTAGTAAATGTGTACCATATATTTTACTAGTAAAATGTATACTATTGTAAGTTTAAATGCTAGTGAAAGTATAGTAAGATTTCAAAAACTCATAAAATTCTTCAAAATACCATATCCCACGATGACAAGATTGTCAGGAAAAACTTCAAGAGAAATTTCTCTACTAGTAAATGTATACCGTATATTTTACTAGTAAAATGTACATACAGAAACTACCCATACCTACAAAATTAATGGCGAAGGACGATTATTTTCTTCAAATTAATTTTTTACAACAATTTCACTAGTAAATGTGTACCATATATTTTACTAGTAAAATGTATACTGTTGTAAGTAACTAGTAAAAGTATGGTAAAATTTCAAAAACTCCTAAAATTCTTCAAAATCCCATATCCCACCACATGATTGTCAGGATAAATGTTAAGAGAAAATTCTCTCTCCGCGCAGGGTCAAGGGTGGTACGTAAGTCTGTAAAAACGGGTATGGATGCGTAAAAAAAATAAAAGATACACGCGTCGGTGTGCCGCGGGCGTCGGAGACGGGGACTCGCGCCTGCCGCGAATCTGCGTGACAACACTCGCACCGAAGTCGACGTAGGACGAACGCGCGAAGGACAGACGCCGGGGTAAACACCGTGTACACAATACGTGCGCGCGAGGGTGGCGCGCGTTGACGTTTCGTCCATCGCGACTTTCGGACTCGGGGATTCCGGCGGGGATCGATCGCGGGGATCGATCGTGCGCCGGCGAGCGGCCGGCGCGCGGGGTGTCGACCTCCCCGCGCGCGCGAGGGTTGAACGGACTCCGCGCGCGGCCGAGTGCAACCCCCTCTCGGCCCTTACCTCGACCGCGCCGCCGGCTGGCGCGCGCCGCAAATGGGCCGACGAGAGGCGAGGTTGTCCGCGCTCTCGCGTCGCGACGCGCGCGATATACGCGCGGACCCGCTCCGCGGGGGGAGGAGATTATGTAAGACGCTTACCTGCATCAGCGGTACTTGCGCGGGATCGGCGGGTCCGGCTGACAGTTTCCCAGGGCTTCTCGTCTCGTCGTTCGCGGCGACGACGACGGCGTGGATGACCTCAGTCCGCGCGGCTTCCGGCTTGGTCGAACGCGGCGCGTCGTTACGGGCTCCGTATTCCATGGTCGCTTCCAAGACGATTCGTTTCCGTCGAATCTCTCTCTCTCGTCTCTATCCAATTGACGACGACGACGACGACGACGAGACACGAGAGCTCCAGCGATGAAAACGGGATACGTTCGTCGGTTGTGCCGGGATCGGCAGACTCGGATCGATTCCGCCGGCGCGAATCGTGAATCCGAGAGGTCCGTAGAAGGTGACGGCGACCGGCGACGCTAGCGCGGGGCAGGGGAGGGGAGGGGGGGGGGGAAAGAGCACTTCCGAATTCGGCCGCGCGCGCCGCGACGAGGAGAGGCGCCCGATCTGCTGCGGCGACGGAATATCGGAGCGGAGCGTCACGTGGTCGAGACTCCGCGAGCGCGTGTAACCGACGGGTAAGAGAGACAGAGAAGTGCGCCGTCGATTCTTCGAGAAACTTGGCGTGATAAGCGGCGGAGGCCCGGACGGGGGACGGTCGTTCTCGCACGGGGGAGTCGCGCGCGAGGCACACAAGATCGGCGGCACAAACACGCGCGATAGTCGGCGCGGGGGACACCTTCGCGCGACGCGACTGCGCGAGGTATTCGGGCGGTATTTACCGGTGCGGACGTGCGGCAATCGTAAACGCGGAGGTTTTCCTTCTTTCCTTCCCCGGAGATACGGAAGATACGAACGACGGGACAAACGCGAGGCGAACGACGGGGTTCGGCACTGCGAGAATCTCGTCGCCTCGCGGCCGGTCCCGTCCCGGCTCGCGCCGCCGCCGCCGTCGTCGTCGCGCCCCACCCGAGCGGAGCCGAATGCCGAGCAGTGCCTCCCCCTACCCCCCGCCCCCGCGTCCTCTCCGCTCTCCCCGCGCCATCATCGCGCCCGACCGTCTGCTCGAAATCATCTGCGAGAGAGAGAGATAGAGTGAGGGAGGGAGGGAAGAGAGTTTTCGCACCGCCGTCGCGTCGCGACGTTGATCGTTCGCGATGTCGAGCTCGTTGTCTCGTGTCTGATAGCCGAGCGAAGTTCGACGACGACGACGAAGCGCGACAAGCTCCGCTCGCCGGCCGCAATTAGCCCACGCCTGGCGCGATCGCAGAACGCTCCTCGCCGCTCGCCAACCCTCTCTCTACCTTCGCGCGGATTGCGTTCGCACTTTGGGGTCGGTTTGGAACCCGCTGTATTAGGCCCGCTCTCACCGGACGTCCCTTAACTTTAGTCTCGGTTCAATTCGTGTTTGTCTCTTTCTGAAGTAACAGTTGGAAAGAAACAGAGATAACGAATTAAACTAAGTTTGGTTCAATTCGTGTTTGTCTCTTTCTAAAGTAGCCGTTGGTAAGAAACAGATAAGGAATTAAACTAAGCTTGGTTTAATTCGTGTTTGTCTCTTTCTAAAGTAACCGTTGGAAAGGGACAAAGAACGACTTGAGCTAACAACAAGCTCAAAGTTAAGGGACGTTGGTGAAACCAGGCCCGAATCGCGAGCAAATTGTCTTCGCCACGTGGTGTCAAAAGCACCAAAAAAAAACAAACGCCAACTCGATTTTATAATCTAAATTTCTGAAAACTCGCCGAGGAATGTTTTAAATTTATATTTATTATACAGGACGAGGGAAAAAGTATGGAAACATTTTTTCATTTGTCTAATAAAAAATTATTTGACAAATGAAAAAATGTTTCAGACAAAAGTTGTTCCAATTAATTAATAGAAAAGGATGATATAATAAGAAACGGAGGTTTCCGTTTAAAAAACTCAAGATGACCTTTATGTAACCTTCAAACGACTATCCAAGGTCAAACCAATGGTGCCATCTTATGTCCCCCTTGAAACCATACAACTTTTGTCTCAAACATTTCTTTCTAAACTGCACAGTTTTCGAAACATTTAGGGTTTTCCATACCTTTTCCTCACCCTGTATAATAATATCCGACAAATATATAATTGTATATTTAATGTAATGTAATTTTTATATTTGTAAAAGCGTGTCGCTAAAAGAGGCCTACAATATGTTGTAAGCTTGCAAACTTAGTTTTGTAAAATATATTCAGTTATTAGAAATATTCTTCGTAATCCGATAGGTGGAAGACACAATAATAGTACGCACATTACGAGAATTTTCAGAAATTAGATCGACAAAGAGAGCGAGCGTTTCGCAATTAATGAGAATTGCAAGTAGCTCAACGTGGCGATATACATATAAATGGTTGGACATTTTGCAACGCATCCTATGTTTTGTCAGAATTAATGAAAGTACGAGCGTATTATGAGAATTTTGCTTTATTTCCTCATCTGCGTTTTAGATAAACGCAGATAATCTTATCCTGTTTCTGCAACGAGATCCGTGTTTCTACAGCCGTGGTATTGTCTTCGCAGGATGTACGCACTCTCGAAAGGTAACGCAAATTAATAATATTTGAGAAGCTTCAGTAGGCATCGCCGTTAATTGTCCCGCGAGACCTGGTACATCGTGAGAGAATTCCGAGACAACAGCCCTCGGGAGGTGACCGTGACGATTGCGAAGCTGTAAAAATGCTTGTTTACACGTGACTGACCAACGTGTCGAGTGAAATATCCGGTACTTATACGAGATCGCGTAAATAGGGGAGGAAAACCGAGAGAAAACCGAGGACTGTATTTCAGCTTATAATAATAATAATTTGTCTGAAAAAGTTTCTACCCGTCTAATCGATCCGAAGTTAAATTAAACTCCCACCTACTGTTGAGAGAATTTCAAAAGTTTTCTCTCAAGACGTTAATCTAATTTAATTACTTCGAAATTTGATTTTGAATATATTACCCTTTTAATGTGTTTGCATAATACAATAGCGTATTACTTCTAATAACGTAATAATAAAGAAATTTCTAACGAAGGAATAAAGTTGCAAACACGACTTTTACCGTTCCCGACCTCAAATGCGACTCCGAGCTAAATGGACCTTAATCTGAATTACAAAGCGAAACCCGGTAATCAGCACGGACACTTTAACGCATTGCAAATTTATCTGGATAATACAATTCAGTTTTATAAATTTTTTTTAAGTGCTTTATAATAGACAGCTTGCTTACCTATAGCGAATTCGGCAGCACTGAGTGCGCATTAAGGCTTGTTTACACTCAATTTTTATGTTTAAGGATCCTCTTAAATCCTTTTCGAAATACCTCTTAGCCAGTAAAATCCGTGCACTGAAAATGAAATTTACTCAATCTTAATCAACGCAAATTAATTTTAAAACGAATAATAAATAAATTTTTACTCAAAGTGAAAAATTTATTCTTTAAAATTGAGAAAATTTGATATTATTAAAATTAATCTTTCACGAATTTTACCCCGCGTAACTAAAAATCGCAATTAGCTATTCTATCTATATCCAAGATTTTAAAACAATGCTAATCAATTCTCTCAATTAGTTCTGTCGATATTCAGTAACGCAAAGATCATTTTCACTTAAGAGGCAGTAACCGAAATGTTAAGTTGCTTAACTACAAAAGAACGGTCAAAATTTTTGCCAGAGTAAAGTTATGGACGATCCAAATAATTCGATTACTAATTGCGGGGCCCCAAAATGGGTTGCTAACTGTCTTTTCTTTCCCAGAGCGCGCACCGGTGCGAGCTACCGAATTCCCTACGAGTGTAGATTTCTGAAAAATTGAAGGTGAGCACATTTAGGCAACCGAAGCTGATTATTCTCGATAACAGCCAATAACTTTTAGTCGCGCCTAGCGAGCTAATTATTTTACGTTGCCTAATTATTTCCACGCTCCAGAAACTCGCCAGTATTCTTTCTCCTTCTTTTCGTCACTCGCTGGTGTTGCGCACATTGTGCTACATTGTATCATGTCGGAGGTAATAACTCGCAAACGTACGAATAATCGCGTTAAACGTTGATTAGACTCGCGGGTAGCCTCGCTGAATGATCGTTCATAGACAATTAACTTTCCTTTCGAGGCGGTGCTTGAGCAATGCAACGATATCCGCCTCATCGCGCCTTTCAACTGTTCGACTAACGATAAAGGATAAAAGGCGCGGATAGCCTATCGGCGCGATCGGATTATCGAGGCACTATCGATACCGGCATTAAAGTCCACCGATCTCTCGCTCTCATTGATAAAAGTATCGTGTCTTGCAATTATCTCGCGAACGTACGACTTGATTCGCCTCTTGTTCCATTCCCTCTGCAGATCGAGTTATCTCCCCGACTTAACGATTTCCGATACCAGCGGACAGGCTCTCGTCGATCAACGAGACGGATAGGGATATAATTAATCATATTCCTGCCTGCAAATGAGATAATCCGATCGGCGTGCTGCACATACGGCGCGCGCGGTGTCGAAAATACAGTCTCGCCGTGCGCCACCGACAAATGGAAAGCCCGAGGCAGGCCCGGACGTTGGCAAAGATCGGCCGATGGGCGCGTAGCGAATTAATTTCCCGCTTTCTTAAGGGAGAATGCGCGTGGCACAATAATTATTGCATCGCACGGTGCATCGGATTGACCGTGTTCATGGCGCGGATCGCGCGCGCCGGCCGACCGGCCGGCCAGCCGCTTCTTCCATTCGTTTTTCCTAATGAGCGCGCGCCGGTTACGCTCGTAGTGCGTACGTACCGTACGTACATGCATCTCGCGTCTCGTCGAGGAAGCAATTTGCAGTAGAAGCGGTCGATCGAGATGAGACCGAGAGCCGTGGCGGGGAAGCCGCGCCTGCCATCGCCTTGCCCGGCCATCCGCCTCGCCTATCTCGCGCGTCATTACCTGTCCGGCGTAAGTCAACAACCTTTAATTCTCACAGGCAACGAACTGCGTAACGCTAAACGCGCCCGTTCGTCCCGGCGCTCTGCGTGTCCTCGGAGACCAGCGGTTCATTCAATTGTCAGAACGTCCCTCTCGCTTTCGATCGGCTCCCTCCTCTCCCATTCATGTTTAATTAAAGTCTTGCGCGAGCAATGTAATTTAAAAACTCGCACAGCTGAAAGACACCTTCGGACTCCTTTATTCCGAAGAGATATCCTTTTAATTAAAAAGCTGAAAGAGCGTTAGATAATAATTTTTAATTTTAATTAATTTTTAAAAAATTTTTGCTTATTAAAACGCATTCCCTACAATATCGGCGCAATCTCCTCCACGACATTTGTAGTGGATACACTCTTAGGGCCAGTTTCACAAACGTCGTTTAACCGCTAACCCATGGTTAATTGATCCTCTGTCTCTTCTTGGATAACAAGATAGAGAAAGATAGGAAGTCGATTGAACTCTGGTTAACAGTTAACCGACGTTTGTGAAACTGGACCTTAATCTTGTATCGCGCAGTACCGCCGAATTCGAGGTGCACGTTAAAATAAAAAGTGTACGTAATTACGAGGCACATAAAAATCCACCAAAATAGGAGGGGAAGATATTTTCCCCGGTATATTACGGGGTAGATATATGAGTTAATGATGAATATATGACGATCAGTTGGAGGTACCGCTCGAGGTACCGTCTACAAATTCACGGTACATTTTTTAGGAGGTACAAGCGGCTCTTGTACGCACCTCCTAAAGTAGTACGAGATACAATGTACCGCCTGTCTCCATGCCAACGAGAGATAGCTTTTGTTATTATCTTCCTTCGTCGTGTCACACTTACGTGATCGCGTCGGCTAAAGACACGAGGTGCACGTTACCAGGGTTGGGAAGTAACTCGTTACTTTCTCTCCATCTGTAACTATAACTTAAGTTACATTTTGTTGATGACTAGTAACTAATTTAATATAGTTACATTAATGGTTACTTTATACTATTTTTTAAACCTCTACAGATCGCACTAGGTGTTTCATTTGCACATAAACGCTTTAACCGATACTTAATAATTCAAACGCAGATTTGATATTTTTATTTTCATTGCAAGAAAGTAACTGCAAAGTAACGATTCGTTACTTTTTGAGTAACTAGTTATATTTTTAGCGAAAAAAACTGTAACTGTAACTAGATACTTTTACAAAGTAACTTTCCCAACCCTGTACATAATTATGGACGCGTTTTATGATATAGATCA
>NW_011967131.1:533173-587991 GCF_000949405.1 Vollenhovia emeryi
ATGGACAGCTCTGATATAGATATTCGAGACATTTTTCGTGGCTGGTGCCAAGAATTAAATTGCGAATGTACAGAGTACAAATTACATAATGTGGACCAACCTTTCGTTTTATGTCTATATTGTGGGCGTCCACCAACAAGGCATGTTTCTGTGACATGTTTCTCCTGAAAATAAGACTCCTAATTTCGAGGCACTAGCTTCCCTCCTATTTTGGTGGATTTTGATGTACCTCATAATTACGTATACTTTTTATTTTAACGTGCACCTCCAATTTTTGGCGGCACACACTTAAGAGTGTATGATTGTCTACGAGAAGTGTGTTAACATCTTATTAATAGATTTTAATAAAGTTTAGCTACGCGTGCAAACTGTTTATATACCGACAATGAGATATACAGGGTGTATTCTAATTCGCGCCCACGATTTATACGGTGATATTTTTCGTGAAAAATCGAGTCGAAAGTGCGTCCGTTTAAAAGGCGATGCCGATTCGAAGAAATGGTACGCGACTCTTCGACTCACAAAGTTTTTCATAAGAAATATCGGTGTACGAATCGTGGGCGCGAATTAGAATACACCCTGTATATTCACATGAAAAATACAAACATTGTTTTCTTCTGCATATATTATTATAAATTTTATGCTCTGTATACGTAATACTTATTGTCATTCTTTTAACACTGATTGAATATCGAGGACGAGTTTTAAAATGTGCATAACGATCTCTTTTCTTTCCATGAATAGTTCAAGTGACATATTAATCATCTGAAAGTAAATAACAAAATAATACAATATAAGAAATGTTAATTTAAATTGATATCACAACATAAGTAAATAAACGTATACTATTTAATAAAGATCACAATAATCGCAACTCTTTAATCTGTTACTGCACGGAGAGAATTTTCTCTTAAAATCTACCCTAAAAGTCGCGTAATCGTGGCTAGGATAACATGGCATTTTGAAGAACTTTATGAGAGTTTTATGAAATGTTCCCGAGTCGAAATTTTGACCCTATGTTGAACCTGTAATTCTATTATACATATAGTAGGACCTAAGACGGTAAAAGAGGTCGAACTGCGAGTACAAAATTGAATCCTACTTTAAAACTGATAGTGTCGGAAATTTCTACTTTTACCAATTTGGCATTAAAGTAGGTCCTTTTAAGTAGGAGCTAAAGTAAATTTTTAGAATTAAAGATTCAAGGGAGGAGTAAAAAATATAATGTCATCAAAGGACTGTAGGTTATTGCTGGTCTATGTGGGTGCGTAGATCAGCTAAGTAGGTGTAAATTATCCTTAAAAGTGTCAAAATAGTACAAAAATTTCGACTCGGGTTACCATACATTTTACTAGTAGAATGTATACGAAGTATAATTACTAGCAAAATATATGGTAAAATTTCAAAAAACTCGCATAAAATTCTTCGAAATGCCATGCTGTCCCACGATCACATGACTTTCCGGATAAATTTTACAATCACGAATACGAAATAATCAAGGTAATAAAAATAAGAGCCAAGACAGGATGTTAGTGTCGAAATGACTTTAATTATTAAAATTGCGAAAAATTTACCTCAGCCAGGATTTGAACCTGGACCTGCCTCTTACTGGACGTGAGTCTCGCCAATTCGACCACCGAGGCATGTAGTAAATTTTAAAAGAAAATTCTCTCCACGTGCGAAAAAGTAAACAAGCGCAATAAAACATTCGTATACGTGTTACACTAAATAGATGACAGAAAAAAATTTGGAAAATACGTGCCACCTTTCGGTACTCGTGTTACAAATACTTGGTGTTTCTAATTTTGAATTTGAGGCGAAAGAATGTACAGAAACGCGCATGCATAAATTGGAATTGTGCTCTACATTTATGTAACTCATTCTCAACGATTGCAAAACAGCGACAGCAAGTTGTTTCTATGCGTTCACTTCTCAGAAGAAGTTACGTCGTGTTAACGGCCCAACCAAATTGCAAAGAGAACGTAATTTGCCTATCAGTTTTGCCAATTAACATTACAATAAATCTACCGTGCGCGCGCTCGCGACAAGAAAGAGGGAGAGAGACGCATAATTTACGAGCGTTTCTTTGCGGCGGAATCGCAATTCGAATAATTACGCGTGTAACGCGCGTATGCGCTACTGTAAATATAGATCAGCGATTAGTTTATCGTAAGACTTATTTGTCGGTGCACATTATCGTTGGCGTTTCTCTTATGCGCATATCTAATCGCTATTGATTTTTGCAAGAAACGCGCGGATAGAGCGAAGGGATCCACATTCACCGTGGTCGACCGTGAAACGGCATGGAATTGCGGAATTGCCATGCGACACATTTATCTCGCATCGTCGATGTTCAACAACCAAATATATTGCAATGTCGGCTAGCAAAGAGAAAAAAAAAGAACACTTTAAAACACGCGGAGCGCGGTGTCGATGGTCGGTGGAAATACTTTTGCGCCGCATTAAAGAAATGTATCGCCCCGAGTATCCGAGAGATATTCAAATAATATTATAAATTATGCCGCATAAATTCAACAATGTTTATGCAATTGATTCTATTATGCATGTACAAGCGCGGCCGTAAAGTCCTTTCTTTCTTTTGCCGTATTAATTCGCGCTGACGCAACCTCGGCTCACTCTAGTACGTCCAACGATCTCTCTCTCGCGATCTCTCGGGGTGGACGCCGTGCTATTATCTACCGGCCTGCCGGCGCGGCGCGGCGCGTCAAGCCGGGATAGTCCGGACGTGACGAGCGCGACACACCAAATATTTAGAGCGGTCGAGCGGCGCGTTAATTGCGGTTGCAGCTTACGGACAGAGCCCGCGTTGCACGCTCATAAGGAAGAGGCCCTCGGGGTGTTGCACCAGAAACTGCGTCGTACTTTACCGACATGAGATGCATGTAACGCGCGAAATTATGTGAACATTAGTTATGCGATCTCGGGTGATAGACTTACGCTCGCGAGCGTTACACCTCGCGCTCAAGCGTAAAATAATTTCTTCTTTTTTTTTTGGACAATCCCGCAAGAAATCTCTGTCTCGTAATCTCGTGTGTACATTTTTCTCTCCCCCCCGATACAAAATGGGAAAGGTAGAAAAATTTACTTGCGTGCGTATTTAATTTCCTACTATTAAGGAAGCAAATAAAATAATTATTGGGGAACAGGTCTTTTCCCGTTTAATAAATCGCGCGAACTTTCTCTCGTACGTTTTTGTATATTTCACGTATTAAATGAGCGCGTATGAGTAGCGGCCTATTAGCCGTCGGTTATTAATGTCGCGTTTTCTTATACTTGAAATTCCGTTGACATCACGGCGCATCGGCTAATCGCCGTTGTAAATTAAAAATCGTTAGAAAATCATTTGTTGCAGAAGCGCGTACACAGAGAAAAAGATCCCGTTGAATTAAAAGGAAATTAAGTCGCTTGAATTAAACGTTGATGTCAACGGGCCGCCACGAACATAAATAATTCACTCAATTGTATTTGCTACGGATTTTTATTTGAAGCATTGAACTGAATATTTAGATTGTTAAGACAGTTATTTGATGTGCTTCGTTCATCAATACTGACGTTGCTTCAACCATTTCATTTCAATTACACGGATATTGTCGATGCAACACAATTTTTCTTGCGCTCGTCAAGATTGGCCTCCTTTATTTACTTGTTGTTTTAATATAACGCGAGCGAAATTCTTATTTGTTATGATTTTTCTTCCCGTGTAGAATATTTCCCTTTCGGGCGTCGGCGATCTTAAAACACTAGCGCGATTCCATCCGTTCGGTCTCCGCTGGAGACGAATAATATTATTTTCGATAAGATAAAAAGACAGCTGCGCGGTAATTTCGTGATCAGTAAATATGTTGTTCCAATCGGACCAATGGAAACTTTCATCACTGGCTACTTTGCGCCAGTGTTGCTGTAGGGATATCGTTCCGCGTTGCCTGGCATAAATCGAGAGATAGCAGGCCGATGTTTAATTTGGCCCGAAGAATACTTTCACTGACACTTGCGTGACATTGACACGTGGGAGAAGAGCGCGATATTCGATCCCGATCGATTGTAAGAAGAGATCGCGCGCGAACAAAAACAAACTGCTGAGCCATATGATATGATATAAATAGGATTTATGTAACAGCGCATATGTAATTTCTCGTATACTTAACGAGCGGGAGACTTGCAAATAATCTCGCGGCATAAATGTTTTGACTTCGCGTGCGTTTTCTGCGCGATACATTGAAACGGGCAGATAAGCCGCGACGCGGTTTTGTACGTAATTAATTTTATTCTTCATTTTTCACGACAGCGAAACTGGCTGATTGTCAAGAGACAGCCAGTTCATTCAGGTGTGTATTAGAGCGACCTGTCTAAAAACTTGTATTAAAGATCGAGGCGCTGCTTAAACGTTTAGTGCAAGAGTAATCGAAGACATTGAATCGATACTTAACGAAACGCGTGAATGAAGGCGGATTTTGTTTACTCAATATTTTCTTCCCCAGAGAAAATTTTAGCGTTTCAATATGGAAATTATATTCAGAATCGAAAGGTTCTAGCTGAATTGATTTTTGCAACGAACATTTCTACGAAAGCGAATCTTTTCGTAGACTACTTTCCGTGACGAAGTTGCCGATTGTCGAGAACAGAGAGAGGAGATTCTAATAAATCGTCCCGGAGGAGTATCGATTCGTAACCACTGTCGAATCGAAGAGAGCGAGAATCACTCAGCTTTCGATGTCTGCAGGCGCATCGGCGCCATATGTTAGCGTGTAAAAGCCATTGCTCTATTCTCGCAAAAATCGGCCAATAAAAAGGTAACTCGTCGACCTTCGATATAGTCTACGCTTCGCGGCGACTGGTTCTCCGTCTCTCTTCTGCTGCTACCAGGTCTCTCCCTCTCTCTTTTTTTTCTCTCTCTCTCTCTCTTTCTCTCCTTACCCTCTGCCTGCGTATGTGTGCGTACGTACGCCGCTCTGCCAACTTTCACGTATCATAATATACAGTGAAAGAATGTGGTTTCCCTTTCAAATTACAAAATATGCCACGAGCGTGCAGTTCAGCACACTTCCTTTTCTTGAATTTCGTATTTTTTTCCCTTACATTACCTCGGTTTTTAAATTCTTCTCTCGATCGCCCACTTTTGAAAGTGACGCGCAATTTGTAATTGACCGTAACATTATTTTCAAGGCAGACGTTAAGTGAAAAAGATTCGAAGTAATTCGATATATTGGTGAGATAAAAAAAATGTGGCCACACTTCGCTTTGCTTCTGTCGCTGATGTAACATCCCCCGTATTCGTTTTTTCTCTTCAAATCGAGACCCTCTCCCCCGGTCTCTTTCTACGCCTCCGTTCGATCGAAAGTGTACATCCTGTTTGACAGGCGGAACACGGCGATCTAAAGGTTTAGACTGGAAAGGACAGCGCCTGGGACTGAAACCTTGATTGAAATATTACATTGCCACGGCGCGCACAATCGGTGCGCAGTTTCATTATTAAAGAAGTACTTGACCCAGATCTTATCGGCGAGGGGGAAAAAAAATGGATGCCTGTAGACGATCCATCCTGAATGTCTGTCTGACGTCTTCGTCAGAGCGGCGCGTTATTGCCGCCGGCGACGATTTGTATCATCTTTCACGTTATTAATTTAGACAAGAGGGATGGATTTATGTGGGTTGCGGCAAACTGGGTCAGGGACACAGGGTTTGCATGCGCGTAATGTCCGCTAGGCATCGCCCGGATTCATATTTCCACGCTCGGCGATGAAAGATACATGGATACGCTTTATTTATTTCAGATAAGCAATCGTTCTAGCAAGACCAAATTAATGGTTCGCGCCGGTTTACAGCTCGCCCGCTTTACAGATACGAGCAATTACGCGAGTTACGTTGTGAGCGGTAATTTGTTTATGTACACGGCAAGAAAAACGATGTTGCATCAACAAGATCAGCGTAATTGAAATAAAATCGTTGAGACAACATCAGTATTAACGAATGAAACACATCCGATAGTTGTCTTTTAACAATCGGGATATTTAGTCCAAAGTTTAAAATTACAATCCATATAGCAAATGCAATCGAGTGAATTACTTATGTTTGTGGCAACTCGTGACGGTTAATTCAAGCAACTTCAATTTTGTTTAATTCAACAGCATTCGTTTTCCCGTGCACGAACGACGAATCTAGTATGTAAAGAGCAGGCGCGCGAATTCCACGCGGATGAATTTCAAGCGACTGCAGCTTATTGTCTTCTCGCGTGATCCACCAGGAAAGGGCAAAGAAGAAGAGGAAAAGTATTTATTATACGTAAAATACGTAGAATACGTAAAGTACAAAGTGTAAAAAAGCATTTCCAACGTAATTAGTGGACGTTGTGCGAGTAACTGCTGTTCCCCCAGGCTCTCTTTTCCCCGCTGCGACGGTCATCGTGCTACCCTTCGTCGCGACCTTAGTACCTGAGGACGTCTCGGATAGCCGCGAAGCATCGCCACTTGTCCGGGAGATAAAAGGGCTCGAAGACGTTCGGGAAGGGGCTGTCCCAACCGGTGACTCTCTGTACCGGCGCGTCCAGGTACAGGAAGCACTCCGCCTGCATCACGAATTAAACGAACCGTCGGTGACTCACAAGTCCGCGATTAGCCGCGATTATACACTTTTCTGTCGGTGTATCGCGCGCAACGCCCGACTTTCTAATTTATAAGAGCCGCTCGCGCGGGCCGTAATCGATTAATCGCGGGCGACAAACGCGGGAGATTCGAGAGACAAGACACCGGCTAATCGGTCACACAGACCCGAGAACCGGTTTTCGGAGGGCCTATTACGCGTGTAACATTATCATTCTGTCTCGGGGACTTCCGACTTGGCACTAATTCGCACGCGCTACCTTAAGTTAACGCCACGCCACGCGCAATCCGTAATGCGCGATTCGCGATCCGTGGTTCGCAGAAATTCGCGGGACATACGTTATTATTCACCGCACTGTTTGCGATTCGCGGTTTATCATTCGTAATTTATCACTTGTCGTCTCGTGTTAACTTGGACAACTTTTAACCTTTACCTGTTTATCGGCACTAAAGGCCTGCGTCCACGATGCTAGAACTTGGTCCAAGTTCTGGCATAGTGGACACAGGCCTTTAGCGCCGATAGTGAGCGCCCGAACGCACCCATAGAAGTCCGTGACAGTGCGGCGCTAGCTTCAGTCCCAGTCTACAATAGATGATTGAAGCTCTAAGCCTTGAGAAAATTGACCAATCACGATCAAGTATGAGTAGAATACGCGACTGTGATCAGTCAATTTCTTAACGCTTAGGGTTTAAATCTCCATTGTAGATGGGTACTTCGGGTCACGCCAGGCAAGAGCCTGTCGCTGTTACGTTAGGTGTCCGGGCGCAATCTCCCCGCTCGCGCTACAAGAGCCCGCCATTGTCCTCTTACCTGCACGGTCGCGGCTATTTCCGCCCCAAATCCATTCGTCATTGGAGCCTCGTGGGCGATGATCGCGCGCCCGGTTTTCCTCACCGACTGCAACATACGAATCAACCGCATATACGGCAATTTATTATCGTTCGCCGGCTGGCGGGTTCAATTCGCGCGTGATTTACGCATCCCGTCCCACATTTGCGGTACAATAATAACTTCACATGCACACACGCGGCCGTAGATGCGCTTAAGCGGGCGCATTAACGACGCCGCCGATGACGGCACGAGTCGTTTTGTAACGGCTATCAAATACGGGCGATCATCTGCGACGTGATCGACGTTGTGGAAATACGCGCTGCGGGAACGGCAGTGCGCGAGATACGCAGGCATACACCTGTGCATAATAGCGTGTGTGCACGCGCGCGCCCGTGCCGTTGTAAATCATTGGACAAAGGTAGAGCTGGATAAGCCCGGCTGGATACAGGTTCCTGTGACATTTTCGACTCGCGCCGACCTTCCCTGCAACTTTCAGAAGTTACAATCTTTCGTTACGGATACACCCTGCGCGAAAAGCCTACGTCTCTATATTTATCCGATTGATATTTATGGGTTTCTACGTGTCCACTGTTAACCTTTATTAACGGGCGCCCGGCTGTCGCAGCAAACGTTTGAATTATCGCCCCTTCCTCGTAATTCGCGATCCCTTTCAAACGCCCCGAAGCTACAATGGACGCGAGACGCAAGACGCCAAGGCCCGGCTTCACCAAGCGTTGCCTAACTTTAGTCTTAGTTTAATTCGTGCCTGTCTCTTTCTTAGTAACAGTTGGGCAGAGACAAAGAACGAATTAAGCTAAGCTTAAAGTCGAGCAGCATTGGCGACGCCGGGCCTAAGCCGCAACGCAAGAAATCGACCCAATCCCCGTCAAATATGAGAAGAATGATCGACTGCCGTTTCTTGCGTCGACGGCATCGACGTGTTTTTATGTCGCTCATTAGCGACTCGTCAAATCGTTGGTCCGAATTTGGTCACCTTATCCCCATGTAATCTACAGTTCGACGTGATTCGTTATGCAATACTCCGCAGCCTGTTGAACCTTTTAAACAAGATTGCTCTCTTGGATGCCAGTAGGGAAGAAAAGTACCAATCGCTATTGAATCTATGAAGGCAAAATTGTAATCGGGGCGATTTGAATTGAATCGATAATTAATCGCGGTAATAATTCAGCGTTTCGCAATTCCTCTGTTCGCGAATCGCCTTTTAATCGAACTCAATCGACGCCGCTCTTCCAGCTTCTTCGTGGAGGCCGCGTGCGCGCGGTGGTTTCTCGCCGAGGCGGCACGTCAGAATTTTGTTTTGCGAGAGCAGTTCGTCTCTCCGTTGCGAAACCCTCGCCGCGGCGGCGTTTCGCAGGCAGACACGTCGGGGAGCAGACGAGACGGCGAATCCGCGAGTGTATCGAAATTGCGGCGGAACGGGTTTTCAATTACGACCGCCTCGCCACGTGTGTGCGTGCGTGTGTGCGCACAACATAGCGCGGCGGTTTGCAAGAGCCGCGAGTGGATACCCGCGGTACGATCGAGCATATCATTAAGCGACCGGCGATCGATTAGCATAAATCAGCGCGATATTAGCATCTATGGAAATCCGTAATGCTATCGTAATCCGACAGGGCATACGAGCGGTCGGCTCGGCTCGACGCCGCGACCGCTTCTCGCGTGTCGCTACGGCGGCGCATCCGCCTCGCCGTCGTCGTCGAGTCACGCTCGCCGCGCGAGATCGAATCGCGAGAGGACCGGGTCCTCGCGCGACGACGAATCCTCCTGGGATGGGTCTCTCCTCTTCCGCGCTATCCCGTCGTTTTCGCGACGTGTTCCAAAGACAAAGGTGGCGCGGGAGAGACTTTGATTGTGTCTCTGGTACCTCGTGTAGGCGCATCTGGCGATTTTCTCTCTCCCTCCCCTCCCTCTCTCTCTCTCTCTTTCTCTCACTCACTCGAGGAAACACGCGTTTCGACGTTCACGGTCAAGACGCATTCGTCGCCGAATGCCTCGGAGCCTCGAGCTAGGTCGAAGGAACGGAGCGAGAAGGCGAACGTAGACCCTTAAAGGTATTAATGGGGAACGCGCGCGAGATCGTGAGCAACGACAACGGGGAGAAGGATACTTGCCTTAAGCGAAATCGTTAAATCGATTTCACTCTCTTCTCTCCTCTCTCTCTCTTTCTCTCTTACTCACTCAAGGAAACGGGCGTAGTAACGACGGCCGTTGTTACCCACCTTGCACACGAGTTCCGTGTCCCAAGGTAGAATGGAAACAAGGTCTATCACCTCGCAGGACGCGCCGAGTTTCTTCTGGACCAGGTCGGCCACCTCCAGCAGTACGTGCACCTGAGTACCCCAGCCCACGAGTGTCGCGGCGTCGCCTGCAGAGAATCGCAGATACATTCGTGTACGTACATACAAGCGCGAGTACGCGCGCCGGATGTCAATCGCCCGATAAACGCGCCGATAAAAGGGCGCGTTTCTTCTCGCGCATCCTGTTTCAGGACCGGTCGAGATCGCCGCTCCGCTACGGCGATACAACGGAAGGACGCGATCGTTTTACTCCATCGTAAATACCTCGCGCCCGGGAGTGCGAATAGTTAACTTTCCGCGACTCTTTAGACAACACCTTCGGAGACGTTATTTTCGTTGGGCAGCGCACGTTTCGCGGTGAATACTGTTAAAGAGCGGAGAGCCTGTCGCTCTAAACATTTCCCCGAAGAATGATTCTGCGATCGCAGATACCTGTTCATAGCGCGTAATCATTTCCACGTAGCCTGAAGATCCGAGAACTTCTGATAATACTAATTATAAACACGTCGCGTCACAGAAGAGAACTCGCAAGTGGCAACGTCTTCGATCAGTGTCGTTCAAATCGGAGTAATAAATTACTGTCAATTATCGCTATTACTCGGGTCGAAATTTTGCTACTATTTTGACACTTTTAAGGATAATTTACACCTACATACCTAGCTGATCTATACACCTACATAGACCAGCAATAATCTACTTTGATGACATCATATTTTTTTTACTCCTCCATTGAATCTTTAATTCTAAACATCAGATACTCCGTAGCGAATGAAATGTTCCGTACAGCATCTTTAGATAAATTCAAGACGGTCTTGATTATAAGATTCGACTATAATTACGGCCCTATATCTTCCACTTTATCAAGAAAACATTTTAATTTCCCGCAAATATAATATACTGGTCAACAAAAAATTATATATCTATGCGCGCATAGATAATTTTATGTCAAAATTTTGCAATATTTCAAATTGCAAAGTAACTCCGTTAAAAATTGTGGTATGTAAAAATTTTGTTTATTACGTTTTATTAAGTTTTATTACGTTTATATGAGGTTACGCAAGATTTTGACATGAAATTATTTATGCATTAACTTTGTTGACGAGTATATTTGCATTCCTGAGAATTTTGAACTTTATTAGACAGACCTGTTATAAAGTTAAAAATTATTTGCAAAAAAATTAAATTTTGTCTTGATAAAGTAGAAAATATAAGCTTCCTATTGAGACGTTTTTGAATTATCTATCACGTTTCGTTGTGAAGTTGCAGTCAATCAAAAAGGCGATTTTTGAGGATTTCAACCTCCTGTCCTCATATCGTATCGTGTATCGTATCATGTCGAAACTAGGACAGATATACCTTTTTCACTAACATATTCGGTTTTAGTGACCTCAAATTAATAAGGATTGACTATTTTCGTGATCAAGGCAGAAAGTGAGTTCACTTTTGTTGAATAGTGTTATCGGTACACGATATTGGTACCGGGGCGTTTACGCATAAAGTATAATAATCTACATCTACATGTATACAATGTGAACTATGTTTACATCGTGTAAACAATGAGTAATCCATGGATCATCGAACAGTGTTTTAGAAATATCAAAAGCTTTGCTTGAAATTTTACTTTTTATTACTATTATATAGGCATAATTTTTAGTACGCCACGAAAAATTAACAGATCGGATCAGCGTAAATAATAATATTTCTATACTATCAAGTATAGTTTTATACCACTGTACACTTAATTAGAAAATAAATTATAGCTGAAAGACATCTAATTTACCTACTCTCTAAAGTTTTTGGAGTGAAAATCGAACCAGTGAATATTTACTCTAACTAATAGAGCGAATATTTAACTCTGTGGTTCTATTTTCACTCCAAAACTTTAGAGAGTGGTTTGTTTTTTTCTTTCTGAAAATAGTTAAAAGATCAATTATTAACGAATGAATTAATTTACAATAATTTACATTGTTTACATCGTCTACATGATAAAAGTTCACGCAAGCAATCCATGTAGATATAATGTTAAAATTTACGGCACACGACCCTGATCGGTAAACTATTCAAAGAATATCGTGTACTTGATTATCCAATCATTTCGCAGCTTACCGCTTCTTACAATCTCGGCTTTGCCGATTTCGATTTTGTAATGTGCCAGAGGCACCTCGTCAACCGCTGTACGATAGAGAACTTTAGGCTCGAATATGATGCAGGGATCCGGCTCGTCGATGCAGCTCAGCAGGAGACCCTTCGCGTGCATCGCTCCACGTGGCACGACGACCTAAAAGGTAGGAAGAAGAATGAAATCTCGTGTCCCCCGTGATCCCTCTCGCGATAATCGGCTCCTCGACAGCCTCAAAACAAGCGTGAAATCGATCGGCTCCAGGTAACATCGCCGGCGATATTACGCCGCGTCCTCTCGTAATCGCGATGTACAATAGCGGCGGTAGCGCGCGCATTAGTGTGCGGGCAAAACTTTCCTCATGCATACGTCGAGCGTATACGCCGTACAATATTCATGGAATTTGTTGAGGAAAGTTGTGAGCTCGCGGCTCTACGGTTCCGACGCGGGATATAGCGAGAGGGCTATACCCGAAGAATGTTCCCGACGATGGAAATTCGACGGGGAATCTTGTCTTGCCATCAAATTATCCGGTCAGATAAACGCGTCGATTAATTTTTAGAGATGAAATCCCACGTCCCAGTCGTCACGTAGCTGATCTACGCGCCCCTGGAGCAATATAGATCTCGTTCAACGCTGTAACAATAACCCGAGTCGAAATTTTGGCCCTATGTTGAAGCTTTAATTCTATTACACAGTAGGACCTTAGACAGTAAAGAGGTCGAACTGCAGGTACAAAATTTGCCCCTTCTTCAAAACTGATAGTGTCGGAAATTTCTACTTTTGCCAATTTAGCATTAAAGTAAGTTTTAAGTAGGAGCTAAAGTAAATTTTGAGAATTAAAGATTCGAGGGAGGAGTAAAAAAGTATTATGTCATCAAAGTCGGTTATTGCTGGTCTGTGTAGGTGTATAGATCAGCTAAGTAGGTGTAAATTATCTTTAAAAGTGTCAAAATAATACCAAAAGTTCAACTCGGGACGTTACGGATATATGTAAATGAACCTTTATACTGTACTTCATATATTTTAGGCAGAGAGGAACCTCAGCCGTTCTGCCTTGTTGCGTTCGATAAGTGAGACGAAAAAGCTAAAACAAAAGTTTCTTTACTGGCCTTTAAACCGGGAGTGTGTGCGAAGTAGGCTTCCGGGCTTTGAGAGTGATAAAGGCCGCCGTGGCCGACGGCCCCGCAAGGTGCACGAACCGTAAGTTTGCCACACTCAAACATGTTGCCGCTTCGATATCGCATCTTGGCCGCTTCGTTAACCAACTGTAAAGGAAATGTGCAGTCTCGTTAGTTAATAGTCGGAGATAATTGATATTTATCTATTTAATAATTCGTGACGAACGAAATAGGCGGACTGTGTCGTTTGCTCGTGAGGTTTTCGAGCTATAGAACAAAAGTTTTCGCGCTACTCCCCACATTTTTTAAACGAATTTCTTCGTTGCAGTTTTGTAACAAAGTGTACTTTCTTATTCTTCGAATAATTAAATCTTAAACCTTTAAGTCACTTTTACACTCTTTTATACGTATATTGTAAAATAATAATTGTCAAATTGATCTGCTACACTCTTATATATTGGATGAATAATGCGATACCTGATCGAAGGCGGGAAATATGTAATCCGCAAATTGTATTTCGGCAATCGCCGATATTCCTGCGTTAGCTAAGCCGATTCCGAAACCGGCAATCCCTTGCTCGCAGAGAGGCGTGTTGAAGACACGATCGGCACCGAAACGGTCCCTCAAGTCTAACGAGCAACGAAAGACACCTCCGAATGCCACGTCCTCGCCAAACAGCACTAAAATTAAAAAAAGAATATTAGCAATACTTCTTATTTTAAAAAATATGCAAATATTGTTGAAGATTAAACTGAAGTTTTAAAAATTTCAACAGGAAATTCAGGTTTTCTCTTACTTCTGGCGTTCTTTTAAATAGTTTAAATCAAGTTTTTTTCGAGAGCTGAATTAATATTCTTAGTTCTTCGAAAGTATTAAAACCTTGAGGATATATATTACTAAATTAGCATATATTTAGAGAAAATGCTCCAACACATATAATATTTATTTAATATATTTATTTAATGTGTAGGTGCATATCTCAATTAAAGGTACACAAGTATAACAAAATCCTTACCTGAACGTGGATCGTTCTCCATTGCGATACCAAGCCCTTGATTTATGGCTTGATACATATTCAGTTTTTCAGTCTCACCTAAAAGCAGGAAAGCACTCTTTTGCGTTATCGCATGAATAATGCATAATTAAACGTAAAATAATTTCGGGTAAATCCCTAAAACACTGGCGCGATAATTGAATTAAAAACAATTCCTTGGGGATTTTGTAGGAGATTTGCAAATCTTTAGGATATAAACTACAAAAATTCCATGATAAAATAATATAATGAAAACTTCTTATACAGCTTCGAAACGTCTTTTAAATATGCGTATTTTTTGGGTTCAGTCATTTTGTAATAACAATCTCACGGACGTAATAATAACCCAGATAGCACACATAGTTCTATGAATATTCGTCTCGAGTGCAAATATTCTTAATTTCTGAATACTCTGTAAATATATAGATTATTACAATTAGAAATCGTATATTCATAACAAAGAAGAACGTTTTTAAAATATTCGTCGAGGACGTCTTTGGAATATTCATTAAGAATAATTTTTTAACATACATCGAGTTTATGTATTGCACATTGTTTATTGTGTAATATTTATGCAAAAGGCAGTGAAACCTATGATCATACCATATACAGGGTGTCTGAGACCACCCGTACACCCCTTTTATTTCGGAAACAGAGTACTTTAGGGAAAAATATTTCAGACAAAAGTTGTATGGTTTCGAGGGGGCCATAAGATGGTATTTGGTACCATTGGTTTGACCTTGAAGAATATCATGAAGAATATTCTTAAAATGTTCATAGGTGTGTCTTGTGCTATCTAGAATGTTATAAAGCCCGTATCAGATTACGGGCTTTGTTGAGAATGAAATTAGATTAAAATTTGACCAAACTGAGTAAAATTTTTTTAATTTACGCTTAGTAAACTATCTTTTTTTATTGGTCAAATTTCAATCTAATCTCAATTCCGTAGTCTCACACGGGCTTTAGAAGAATGGAATATTGCAAAATAATGTAATGATGCTCACGTTTTAACAAGCACGACAAAAAAGCCAATGTCGGAAATTTATAGCCACCTTATATCCATTAATTTTTAATTCATTCTTAACAGAACATTAATGTATTCGTGCATATGAAAGACAATCTCACCTTGGACAGATATATTTTAGTCCGTCGGATGTGACAACTAAAAATACACATTGTGCGCGTTTCATATTGTATTTAATTTGCACTCAAGTTAAATTGAGTAGGTAGATTCGTTTTCGTTTCGATCTTACAAGGGAACGGTCGGAAGTATCCCTGTTCGATTTTGATGGGTTTTCGATATACTCGTATTGTAGAGCATCAAAAAGTTTTAAACTCGTATTTTTGTAGCGGCGTTTCTCGACATTTAGGCGGTGAAACAGTCCCACGAAAATAACGGATTTTATCATTTTTTACGAATATCTTCAAAAATATGTATAAGTTTTTTATACTTTTTATAATGGCGTAATCACATTTTTCATGTCAAATTTTTTTAGTTACGAAGAGAGAGCTTGCTTTTAGGCACCAGTGATGATTAAAAATTAAAACGGGAATCTTATAGTCGACCTGACTGGCATATCCCTTTATTTGTTTAGTACAAAGTTTCGATTATATTTTTTTGGCTCCTTATCACGTAATACTAAGTGAGTCAGCGTCGTTACATCAGACAGAGTCGACTCTGACACACCAAAAAATGAAGAAGAGAGAGGAATTGATTTAATTATCCTAAATTAAGAAAAAAATTAAGGTGTCGTCGGGATTACGAACACTTGCCGCCGCGGTGCGCCGGTCGCAAAAAAGCACCGTGACGAGACCTTAAGTCTCCTCAGCCACGCCGTTTCATTGACAAGGAAGCTGCAATTCCTGTTTATGTGCGGCGCAGCGCCGTGAGCCCAACTTTACTTTGAAATTTCTCTTGAACAAAGGCTCATTCACACGAACCCTTCTAAGGTTTTCATCCTCTATATTCAACCTATCGAACGAGCTATGACTCGTTCGGAAATCGATTTATCACTTTGCGGCATCTCTTGTTAGTATTTTACTTGATAAGGTGCCAAAAATATAGGGTCGAAACGTTGTACCAAACTCTGAGTCGACTCTGTCTTATGTGAAGACGATGACTCGCTTAGTATTCCTTGATGAGGACCCAAAAATAGGGTTGAAACGTTGTACGAAACAAATAAAGGAATATGCCAGTCAGGTCGACAAGTTTCCCGTTTTAATTTTTTAATTACCTCCGCCCTTACCCATTATTTTTGAAAAATAAAAAAATTTTTTCAACGCAACAATTTGAGAACATTGAATGCCAAATATATCCATTATTTTCGAAGTGCTGGTTTCACCCCCTAAATGTCGAGAAACGTCGCTAAAAAAGAGATACAGGTCTGAAATACTCTTTGATACTCTACAACCCAGATAGCATGCATGTCTAAAGCCTTGTGTCCACGATCCAAGAACTGCGTCCAAGTTCTAGTTCCGAGAAATGTGTAACCAATCAACTTGCACCTATTCCATAAAAGCTGCAAGTTGATTGGTTACTTGGTTACTTGGGCGCAGTTCTTGGATCGTGGACACAAGGCTTAAGAGACATCTATAAAATCGCATTAAGTTGTCTTTTACTCTAATAAAACGCGCACATTTAAAAAATGTCTTAACGTTAGCTTTACGAAGTCTTTTACACGTGCACTGCTATCTGGGAATATATCTAAAGTCCATCAAAATCAAGGACACTTCCGACCGTTCCCTTGTTAATCCGTCTGAAGATATGTATTTCAAGGACGGTTGTATACACAGAATGTGTCTGTAATTTCCGAATTGTGACTTTATTAAATAATTTTGCAATCCTTACAATTAAAAATGGAACATGAAGCGATAATTAACAAGTTAAAAGAAAGCGCCTGAATCGAAATGTGACTGAAATTGAAGCTAAGTGAGACTTTTATATTGTGCAGTACCGTATCAAATTTTTCTCACATCAAAAACAATAGAGACTGTTGAAAAATGATCCCGCTAAGCTAGGGCGCCGCCCGGTGATTCAAATCTTGCGTCAAAAATTTAAGTGCTTGTATATGTATAGTATAAATTGAAATTTATGTTGTATAAATCTCTTCTCTTATAAAAAGAAGAACAATCTAAATTTTTGCTGATTCTAAGGAGAGGCAACGTCCCTTCTTTCCTCCCCTGTGGACTTCTTTGCCTGTATCTTCAGTTTTTTTTATTTTTCAGGAGGGAGCAAGTGCCCTCTCTTGCTCCCCTTTCCCTGCGGACGCCTTAATTGTTCCTAAGTTAAATTTGACTTTCGATCTTAATGGATCTCCTTCCCCTAATCAATCTTTCAAATCGAGATTTTACATGCATTTGAATACTCGAGTGTGTCCCAGCGAGAAAAGATTCGTTGATCGATGTCGAAATGATCGTCGAATCGACGTCAATTCGATGGTGTCGATGTCGATTCAACGTCGATCGACGAATCATTTCTCACTGGGGTCCGGGGTTTTAATGTGTCTTTTTTGTTTTTTATTCTACATGGAAGGAAATGTACATATAAATGATCAATTCACTTGAGAAAGGGTGGGCGAAAATAATTAACATCTCCGGATGGCATTTACTTACCGTCGACGGCCGGCTTTTTACACGGGAAATACGTAAAGTGCGACCCTCTGACATGGCTCTTGTGACAAACGGAAACTTCCCCGCGGTTTAAGAGCCACCTGCTGCCAGCGTGTCGCAGTCTTGCGCTCAACTTGCCGAGCATCATCGTTTCTTTTTCTCGCTCTTTTTTTCCTTTTCTATCTTTCTCTCTCTTCCGTTTCGATTCGTCCGAGCAGTAAAGCCGAAGTTGCTAGGACGTCGCGTGTCTCTATTTTACACAGAATACCGATATTCCGCGGAGGTTCTTTCGACTCCACGTGGGATGTCGAAATAGTCACCAATCGAGGTCGAACGCGAGCGAGAGCGCGCGTGCACGCGCGCACACGCCCGTGATCGAACGATTGGACGATCGGCGTGCGTTGCCGATCGTAAACGCACGAACGGGGAACTGGTTTCACGCGACGTACGCACAACGCGGAGTTCCGAGTGCACCAGCGTGACTCGACCGAAAAGGGGATAGAATTCCCGGAGTGGGGGTCACGATAAGTCGCTGACGTTAGCAACACGTTTATCGTTCGGCGCGACTCCGGATTAACTTCGTTTTCCGAACAATCGAATCTCGTAGCGAGTGACGCCGACGTCAAACGCGCGCCACACGGCGGCCGTAAGGGAGAGGGCGAGCAATTTAATATCACTGTATTTAAACGTGGTATAAGGCGGCATGCCGGCTCAAAAGGATTTCATTTGCCTCCTTCTCGAACGCCGATCCAATGGAGAATTCCAACGGGTAGTTGACAAAAATGGTAAATAACTATTTATATCTACATAAAATGAATAAGATTCAATAAATTTCACACTTTCTCATTGATCCTCGCGCAATCTTTATACATATTATATTTTGTGCAGCTCATGCCTCACGAAATAGGAATTTCTATATCTTCAATTGATCGCATTTTACCAACCGATGGTTACAAAGAGTATTCCTATAAACGTTCCAGGTAGCACATGGTGATAACAAATCTAGATAGCACAAAGGTGAACGTAAGTTCTTAGAGAATTCATTTTAAAGAATACCTACAGAAATAGAAAACTGAATATCTGAAGAATTCTTGAAGAATCAGCTGCAATTAGTTCGTCTTGAAGTATTCGTCAGAAGTGTATGCATGTAACCTAATCATTCTTATTGCATTCTTCTATGAATTCCTGAGGAATTACAATTCAGAAAGGTAGCAAACTTGAAGAATACTTGGCGAATTTACTGTGCTATCTGGGAATACATACATTTTATACACACGTGTGTATGTGTATATGGACACCCTGTAAATAACCAGGGAAAAAATGGAAAAAATGTCGTTATATGTATATGTCTCAATCATGTAATATTTAATTGTATCTTGAGAGATATAATTAGATATTACGTGATTGAAACGTATGCAATAACGAAATTTTTTCCATTTTTTCCAGAGTAGGTTACAGTTTTAGTCGGTAATCCATCTTTCATAGCAAGAGAATGGTTATTAATTAAATTTTGATGTTGAAAACCTGCTATCTCATAAAACCAAGCCTATCTCATAATAGAGACTTTACATACAAGGTGTTTTATTTTGTGAATTAGTCTCTTACCATGAGAGATGGATTACCGACCGAAATTGTAGCCAACCCGGGAAAAAATGGAAAGAATCTCGTTATTGTATATCATATTTCTCAATCACGTAATATCTATAAATTGTATATCCTGAGATATAATTAAGAATTAAATTGAAAAATTAGAAATCCATAATTTTACATGTTAACTGTATAGTAATTGATAGTATAAAGAATTCTAATTTGTTTTTAACATTATTTGTTTTCTTAAGAGGTAAAGTATCACTCGAAGTAATATTATCATTCAAAATTCTATTTGCATTTGTAAATATTAATGTGTAATCGATCGATTACGTGTTAATGTATTTTTAAACGTCACTAGAAAACATGTATTTTTTTATTTACATGCGTTGAGACATTTTTGTCTATTAAAATATTCATTTAAAATGACATTTCTTATAATTTTCTATACAACAACGATATTAATAAAATATTATGTCACAGTATTTGACATAAAGCAAAATATACATATGAAAGAACTGTAAATAGCAAAATTTTCAAGCACTGTCAAGACATCTGGCACGCAAATTTTTATAATAACAATTATCGTGCAGACTCTATGATTCAAATAAAAGCGCGCTCGCATAATTAACAACATGGCGGATTGTTGCCACAGATATGAAGGACATCTACTCTTCTTAGGATACCGTCACACGCAGCGTAACTTGCGTAAAATGTAACTGAAACAATCAATAGTTGATAAAAATTTCTCTTGTACTTACAGTTGAATGGAAATGCTAAACGGATTTGCGATTGGATGTGACCGTAAAGAGCAAAGGGGTCGACAGAGAGTGGACTTACTAACAAATCCCAGTCTACAACACACGATTAAGGCCCGGTTTCACCAACGTTGTTTAACTTTAAGGCTTAGCTCAATTCGGTCTTTGCCTCTTTTTCAACTGTTACTTTAGAAAGAGACAAACGTGAATTAAACCGCAGTGTAACTAGTACGCCCACTCTCTGTCGGCTCTTTGAACTTTTCGGTTACGATCACGTGGTATTCCGCCATTACTTTGGTGCGTGGAATCCTTTCACACTTGTCACGCTACCGCGTATACAGCATCTCATTGGCCACACCGAGCTAATGGCGGATGCGCAGAAAGGACCGGCGCAAAGCGAAACAAGCGACAGAGTAGATCTACTAGTTATGCCATGGTGGCGTTATTGCTCCTCGGCGGGATTAGCTGGATGCGCGTGTGCACCATCGGCGGCCATTACGGATTCCTTCGCGAAGACGCGTTACTGCGAGAGGCGAGAGTGCGATATTCCGACGAGTATCCCGTAACGCGAGGGAACCAGGCGCCCCGTTGAGACCCATCGAACGAGGATTCGGAACACGTCGAACATGGACCTGGACAGATCGAGTAACGGCGAGTACAAGTATCAGAGAGACGAGGATGCCGACGATAAACCCAGGTCGTTGGACGAGTCGGAGGAGAAGGACCACCAGATCGACAAGGCCGGCGAGTACATGCACGAGCTCCTGCAGGAGAAGGTCGAGCTGGATGGCCAGAAATGGCCCAACGCCATCCGGTTGCTGGACCAAGGTGAGAGAGTCGGCGGAGGTAACCCCTAAGTGAACATGTATATAGATATATCTTTGTCCAGTACGCGTCTCGGAGACCAGTCCATCTCGTCGCGTTCGCGAGACGAGATACCGCCGGAATATCCGTGGACCGTCAACTGTCGCCCAATTGCATTGAGCACGCGGTCTCGGACCGGTGGCATTTTATGACTCTCTGTCAATTTCAGTTTGACGTCCCAGTCGGGACTTCACCGGGAGCTAATTCAAATTAGTCACGCCGATTCCCCTCGAGATACATCGGTCCATGGTGAACGACTTACACGCCCGAGTCGTTGAAATGTCTTATCTCTTTGATTTGCATTCTGTTGTAGAAAATTAAATTCAAATGACACATGCGTGTGTAACTGTCGAGACCACTTTGTATTGTAATTAATACAAGTGCGAAAAGGCGGGAATATCCAATAAACCAACTAATTTACATAACATAAATATTATGATTTGCTGCTCAACCGTGTAATTGTTAAGTCTGATCTACAATGCATTTGTTGTAATTGGAACATCCTATTTTGTATAAACATATATACTTAAGAGGCTTGTCAACGATATATTACAGTACAATGTGTAATGTATGATTTATCAATTTGCACAAACGTTTTAAATGTACTTGTTACAAAATAGAAAGTTTTTAGACACAGAGCACATCGCAGATCAAGCTTATGTACGTACATAATGTAATATAATAAAAAACGTTTATATTGTTGACTGGGACATTGTGACATCGGTTTTGTGTTAACTGGTGTTGGCTGGATATTTTTATAAAGAATACAACAGAATACACGTTGCTCGTGGACGCTCCGTATATTTGTTAAAATTTAGATAAAATTGAATATAATAAGTTGTAACTACGTTGTCACACTGGTGTGTCTTGTTCAGAGATTCAGAAAACGGAAACCATGCGAAGACCAATGAGAGAATCGAAGTATGTGGATATTTATCGTGAAAAGCATGTTCGCGTCTCTGTCAAAGTCCTGATACCTATTCGTGAACATCCCAAGGTAAGTGTCATTGTTTACAGCCATTTGAATATTGCAACAGATAAATTTGAGTTGTGTAATTTTGCTCGTAGTTCAACTTCGTTGGGAAATTGCTGGGTCCGAAAGGCAATTCCATGAAACGGCTGCAAGAAGAGACAATGTGCAAGATGGCAGTGTTAGGCAGAGGATCGATGAAAGACAAGCAGAAAGTAAGCGATAACGAAGGAACCCTCGCTCTCTATTTTACTCTCCATTTTGAGAAAATTGACGACCTTTTGAATCTTCCAATTTCAGGAAGAAGAACTTCGTGCTTCCTTGAATTTGAAATACGCCCATCTTTCCGACGATCTACACGTGGAGATTACGGCTATTGCCCCACCGGCAGAGGCTTACGCTCGCATCGCTTTTGCGCTCGCCGAAGTACGGAAATACTTAATACCAGATAACAATGACAATATACGTCAAGAACAGATGCGCGAGATGGAGATGAACATGACTGACGACACTGTCTCGAATGATCGGAGAGGACCATCGATGAGAGGACCTTCCAATCTTGGCGTTGGTAATGTACCGAGGCCCGCTGCGAGACAGACCTTACCTAGAACGTCAAGAGGTTGGTTGCATGTCTATTATAAAAACTGTGCGATATGTAAACGTATGCAAAAGATTAAAAAATTCTACCTATTTGATGTTTATTATTGTAAATAGTTATAGAACATATGTGGCAGGCGTTTCGTGTAGCGTGATAAATATAATATTTAAATTATTTCAATCTCTTGTGTATGTAGGAATTAAAACATTAAGACATACACACACACACACACACACACACACACAAGGTTTAATATATCTTATACATAGAGGAAAGTTCTCTATTATAAGACAAGTTCTTAATATGAGATAGCGAGGTTCCTGTTAAATTAACAAGCATCATCTATTGGTTGCACCATGAATTTATTGTTATTGAAACGAATCTGTTTAGTGGAAAATAGATTTTTAGATCGTGTAATCGTCGTGAAAAGAGATTTGTGATTGAATTTGGACGTTGAAAACCTGCTGCAGTGATAATAGATGGGCCGGGTTTTTGGCGCAGGTGCGATGAAAAACTGGTGAAAACAGTAAAGTACCTAATACTAGAATAAAGGTGTACCATTGATCGCCCCTACATAAAACTCATATAAAAAATTTTGAATTTAACCCTTTGGCCTACAACCACAAGTGAGACTCGTGGGAAGGAATTTGGGCCATAAGCACGAGCCTGACTCGTGGTACTTCGTTCGTGCGATCGACATTCCTGTTTACTATAGCCCGAGCAATCGGGAGATAGCGTGTAGGCCAAGGGGTTAAGGAAATAAAAGCTACATATTTGTAAAGATATATAAGTATAATGACGCACATACACAAAGGTATATTTACCTTTTACCTTTACTCTAATCTAGCCTAGCCTGCTCGTCGAGACTTTCGCGCCTTTCGTGACAATCACGCCATAGTATACCTCACTGCTTTACGGCTGCTCTCGCTGCACATGCGCCAAAAACCCGGCCCATCTACCATCGCTGACCTGCTGTCTCACATTAGAAGTCTATCTCAATAGAGAACTTTTCTCTATATATAGATAAGATTTAAATTTATATGTGCCTTACCGCGTATTTTTTCTTAGCTATTCTTCCTCCGCCGCCTGTGAATCGTGGGCCGCCCACTCGACCTGCACCTAACAAATCGAAGGTGTTCTCGATCTTGGATCGTGCAAGGGCTGCTATGGATCAAAGTTATAAGTGAGTCTGCATTGTATACACAATATAAAAAGATCGCTCCATTACACAAAGTACTATATTGAGCATTCGAATCTTTTCGTTTTCTTCAGCTATGATACTCAAACTCCTCCACCAGCGAACCGTGCTGGATCGCATCACGATTATGAATATCACGGATCATCAGGAGGTAATAACGCTCGATACAATGATCGTCATTATACTGGGTCGAATTCTGGGTATGTATTATAATTGTAAAATGTCTTAATTTACAATGATAAGAATAAAATTAACAATATAAGGTTTGAAAAATTAGATTGTCCAGTATATGGATGTATGTATGCATTACAATTTTAACATATAAGGTACGAGAGGTGATAGTATAATATAATAAAAAAATTTCTCTTTCGCATATAATGTTCTTATATTATATAATTATTTACTATGTGAAAGAGTTTATATCTGTTTAACAAAGATAACATGTATCTTTCTTCAAGATACACGACTTACGAGTACGATGATGACTCTGCGCCACATTCTTCACGCGATTATTACGAATCTTCGGACTATCCAGGTAAACTATTATATTTATATACTTGCTTGATTATATTACTTAAAAAAAATATACATGAAGATAAACCTTTTATGATCTTGTTTTAATAATAAAAAATTTTTATATTAGATCCTATACTTATGAGTATGAGTGTTTGTTAATTCTTCTATACTAAATGATATAAATCCTTTCTTATGCTTACGCAGGGTTTAGTATTACGTACTAATTTTATTATAAATTTTATAATATAAATATTCATATAAATAAACACTTGAAAAATTATTTATATTTATAATTATTGTTATAAACTGGAATTATTGCAATTATTATGGGAAAACATCATTAATAAAATACATAATGTTCATATTAAAAACGGAGCTCTTGAAAGCTTCCATGGGAATGCATTAAATACTAAAATTTTTAACTATATGTAATAATTTTCAATTATATATTTATACATTTAACTTTCTATGTCGTAAAAGAAATGACTTTAGATTAATAATTGTAAACATCCTTTTCGCCAGATATTGGCTATTTTTAAGCCCTTAATAATTACCAAATGAATAAATCTCAGAACCAAGAGTAATGCACTTATATAATTCCATGAAGATTAATAATATCTATGAATTTTAAATATAAACTTTGATGGAAATTAACTTTAATGTAAATGAACATAAATGTTGCCTTTTATTTAAATCAGTTTTGTTTATATGTGTATAAGAGAGAGAATTATACAGACCATACCATAATAATTTACATCCAAATGCAGATAATATATAATAATTAATATTATTTCCTAGATTATGAACTGTGGAGTTCCAATCGAAGCATTATAAGTTTAAATCTACTACAATATAATAACGAAATTAAAACCCTGCTGTAAACTGTAACAAATATGCATGACGTTGTTATCGCATGATAACATATTGATGTCTGAAAATTTGAATGTCTCGTTACACTAAGGAATCGCCATCGTGTTTTGCCTAAATAATTAAAGCGCATCAATCCATGTAATTCGCAGAGGAGTCGTCGAGCCGCGCTTGGAAATCTTACAAGACCACAACGACGTCAGGCGCAGCTTCGCGCTACCGCACCACCCCATATACACGACCTTCCAAGTAAACACCTACAAAAAAAATTATCCGTTAAATTTTTATTTATCTCAATTATCCATAGTCCTCTAAATATTTTTTTTCTGACACTATTATTTCATAGTGTTGTTGCTAATCCATTGACGGCTAATCTTCCTAATGCCCGGCGGCCTATGATGCCCAATATGCAGAAACCAATAAACGAAAGAAATCGTCCTTAATCGATTGGCGACACGAAGGCTAATACGGTAATGATACGTAAATATTATTATTCTATCTTGACGATTGTTAAAACAGCAAATTTTATATTCTAAGGATGATTTATTTATAATTTAATTTTTTTTCTTGTAAACGGCTAATAGATCTTCAACGAAATAAAAGGTTTATGTATCTACTATCTCACTATTTTCGCGTATCTCTTTCTCAGTTATAAATACTGTATTTATGAATTTTATATTAATTTTTTTTTATAACGGTTTCAATAATTTTCAGATTATTTTTCGTGGCCACTGGATAAACAGGAACATAAAACTAATCCATAATTAAAGTGCATCCAAAAATTTGCATCAAAATTTTCAGCCGAAATTCCTATTAAATTCAATATTCGTGACCATAAACGCGATATATTATATATTTATCCCTTTGACAATTCTACTCAACCCTTTGTAGTGTAATTTTGAAGGTCCTGAGTGTTTTCTATAAAATTATTAATTTTGTTTCCTCAGTCCTATTCCTAAAATTTTCGACGACAGATGGATTTAATCATTGACAAGAAGTAAAGGACCAAGAGGATGGATGGAATAATTCAAAGTAAAAGACTCAAAAAAACTTTGAATAATGGATTAATATTGCATAAAGTGAAACTAATATTAATATTGAAATTAATATTGATAAAGTGAAAGTGACATTATCAGCTTCATATAATCATACACTTAATGTTATATTTACAAGTTAAGTTTAAATTAGAGGCTAAAGAATTCTTACGGTCTTTTTTTTGTACTTAATGTTTATTATGATTTGAAAAGTATGTAAATGACACATTAAAAAATAGGAAATTAATGTTTAATTTACTGATTTGCGATCAAATTATATGTTTATATTCTTCATTTGCATGAACAAGATATAGCCGAATATACGTATTGAAATATTTGAAATATCAAGATAAAATTGCATTGTAAATAGAACAAACTAAATTAATTTAAAGTACATACAATGCAAACTAAAATTATAAATTGATATACATGAATTTATTATAATAATATGATACTATATTATCTGCTTAACATGCACAGCCTCTATTGATTAAAATAAAAATGCATAATGTAGATTTACAAAACATATTAACGACCTGTGTTTTCTATTATGTAGAACAATGGAAGATTATGATAAACCATAGTGTTATATATCTATATATAAACTTCCAATATATGAATATTAAAAAATATGTAGACATAATTCATAAATTTATCATTAAAATGACATGTAATATGTAATCTTCAAAAATTGAAATAAACATGCAGTAATCAAATATTTGTTTTGAAAGATGTCAAAATAAATTTCCCAACCAACGATAAAGCTAAGATTCTAATAACTTTGATCAAAATACTTTTGTAGTATATGTAGTTTTACTCCCAATAAATATTATAAATTTTTAAAAATCATTACGTGTAAAAACTTAGTATTATTTTATAATAACTGTTATCAAAATGCTTTCATAAATGAATTCGCGATTTAAATATTTTTAATATAATGTATTATTTTGGAAAAATTTCATAAAAGATAAAAAAGGTAAAATATAATTTTCTGATTGAATATATAAATTAAATTAATAAAATATATGAAAGATATCTTTTATCAAATATCAAAGATATCTTTTATCAAATAACTGAATAATTTTTTATGAATATACGTAACACGCGAAATAGCAAATATAAAATATTTGATACAAGGGAGTTTTGATTTTAACAAGTTTTATAGAAATATTGAAAAACAATTATGAGTTTTATCTTATTCTAATAATATTGTTATTCATATATTTCACGTAGGTGGGTAATACATGATGAAGGTCTTTGATCATGAAGATTATGTGGAAATCACATTAATCATGATGGACTCTGAAGTGTCACGAGTACACTTACATATTACGTGAGTATACATTCTTTATTTACAATTATCTGCTACAAATATAAAAATCTGATGTAAAGTAAGTCTGTTTTAACGATTTTTTTCTTTTTATTTTTGGTGCTTACATAAAGTTTTTTTTAGCGATATACAGTCTTCTAGAATAAGAATCCAAAAATAATAGCTGTAAGAATTATTTAAAAAATATCCAGTTATGATATTAGAAAAAAATAGTAGAATGTTTTATAAAATATTTTTATATGATATTAAGAGAAGTGTTTGTCCGAGTTTTTTGTAAACGCGCGCACATTTATGTAAAGATAACTAATAAAAAGACACTTTTTAAACAAGCATAAGTAATTAAAATAGCAATTATCTTATGTCTACTGCAGTTTATTTTCTGTGCATTATCGTTCAAATGTATTCAGTTATTTATCAGATATGATTTACGTAAGAAGTCAATAATATTATAGCTTTCGGTAATTAAAAAATTATAATTTAATCTTTTACAATTAAATACTTAATTTTTTTAGAAATATCACAAAAGTATGAAAATGGTAAGAAATATTGTTATTTAATGCTTCCTTTATATTTTACAGCTATGGCACACTATAATTGGTATTTATTTGTGAAAGAAAAATAAATGAAATAAAGTTTTTTTTAAAAGTATTACTCCACATGTACTCCATATTTTTTTGCTTTACAAAACTCGCTCTCTTCCATATATTGATTATACTATAGCAAAGTAAGTTACAAAACCGACGGTAAAATTCTTGTAATTACTATCATATAATATAGCAGGTAATTACTATCACGAGGAATTGCTTAGAAACAATATTCTTATTTATTTATCACACACCAATATACAAAAATGAACTGTATAATCAATATCAGAATATAATATACTACGAAATTCAAATATATTTAATAAAGATATATCTGAGTATCTTACAAGATTAGAATGATGCTTCAACTTGAAATAAAAAAATCATCTACAACATTCTTTGCAGTTGGCACAGAAATTCTGGTAGAAAAACGTATTTCTACGGCCGTCCTAAGGATTATAAATAAGTATTAATTTATGGGAATCCTTAGCGTCTAACAAGTCGCATCTAAGTAGTGAGTGAAAATAAGGTGCCGAGTTTTTCTTTTCCTAACTTTTTCCTAACTAATCCCTCTGCATATGAACCGGGAGCCGTGAAAGATGCTTCGTTCGTTATATTCGTTCGCTTAAAGTACAACCGAGAGTTGCGTTGAAGCGTCCACGCATCTTGTACCTGTTGAAACGCATGCCGCTGATTTTCGCCGCGCTGTTCGCGCAATAATTACACCAGTATTAATGTTACGTATCTCATATGCGTCATTTTATTTAGAACGATGTCACAATACCAAATTGTTTTCTAATGTGCATGGATGTTTCGGTACGTCGGGCGACGATCAACAGAGCGATCTTCGATTGATACTCGCTGACGCAAAATTTCTTCCTGCCGTGTGATCACATTGCTAAGGTAAAAAAAAAAAGCGCGCGTGATAAAGATCACGCTGCTGATCACTCGCAATACGTGTCTTCTGAATTAATTAACGTGCTATATTATTAATGAGGAATTGTATTATTTGCAAAATATGGCGTATAAATGTGAAATTATGTGACAAGTACAGAAGTACGGAATACAGAGACGCCAGATTTTAAGAGATTTTAATGCGTTTTAACATTTACAAAATTGTCTTACGCTTTGCGCAGTGCAGAGGCGGCTCCACTGTAAGGGCGAGCTACATACGTCCCTTACGAGTACTCGAGGAATTCGCTTATATAAGAAATCTTCGTAAGATATCCAAGAACTCGTGTAAATGTAAGAATGTGAATTGGCGAGATCCTTACGGAAGGATTCTCCCTTAGCGTTACGTTAGATCTCGGCAGCACAACAGTGTGAGATTTCTTTTTATCTAAAAGTTTTGCTAGTCCTTAGAGCCGCCTCTAACACCAAGGGAAGACGCGCGTCTTCGTGGTATGGTTCGATCCTACGGCAACGAGCCGGTCTCTCATGTTGCACAACCACCCCGCTAATACTTCACTTCTATGAAAAAACATGGAATGTATAGTGTATTTTTTTATCGGTTTACACCTTAATAATGTGTACGATTATATCACAAGAAAGATTCAAATATTCTGTACATAATCCGCGCCGACGCGAGACGTCTGGTTATTCAAGGTCATCTCTTCTTCCTCCTCGTCTTCTTCCTCCTCCTCCTCTTCCTCGTCTTCCTCGTCTTTCCCGCTTTATTTTTAATCTTACATTTATATATATTTATATATATATTTATATATACGCCTAAGATTTAATTACAAAGTTAGATATGTCTCAGGTTCACCTGGTATTGTACTTGATACAATTTCTCGTGACTGGCGAGTCACGACGGCGAAATGCGGCCGACGAGCGTGTTTGCGCGTCGCTCCCGAGGAGACTTCCGTTTCGTCGCGCGCGTGCTCGAGGAAGCGCTTTTTCGTTGCGCCGCTACCGCTTTTCCTCTGCGTCCGGTTTCCTTAGTCGCCAGTCGCTTACGTTTAATAACTCGATATCGATAATTGGCACATCTTTTTTAATGGCAAGTTTCGCATTGGCACGATAATGGCCCTGGGGAATAGCCTTGAGTGCAGTCTCTTCGGAGGAGAATTCAATCGCTGAGACGAGAAGCATGACGCTGATGGTTGTTTTTTAACGATAATAATGAGTCTTTCTCTGACGATTAACAACGAACTTTCTTTCACAAACGCATAAAAATATTGTGGAAAAATTTGCTAATAATATGTTGACTTTTTAAACGACGTTATTTATTTCCCGACAAAACGTTCAGGTGGAAGCGTGCACGATCTCGTCGGAAGGACTTTAATTTTGGCGATTCCCTGGACTTAACGTTGTTCCTGACTATCACGCGAGTGTGCACCTACGAAAGGCAGAATATCCTTGCTTGTGACTAATCGCACGACGTCCCATTAATATCAGTAGAGGTGACTATACCGAGGACCAAGTCGCACCTCGATATTCATGCACGACCGCTTCTGATTACACATAAAGAATTGCTAGTCCAGGTAAGTCTCATTGATGGAAGCACAGCTTTACTAATAAGTAAGAAAATTATCTCTAATTATTCCATAAATCATATAACGATCCAAAATGTACATTAAAAGAGAGTCAAAAAAGTAAATTTTAATTGGTTTTGTCCTTTCACCTTTCTTAATTAATAAGTGTGTTTATAATTTAAAACTATCTGCAAATGTTATCTCTTTCTTGCGGGTTGCGTATTAATAATTATAAATCGTAGATGATTGGATTGCAAGTTGCAGGAGATAAATGTAATACTAATAATAATTTCTTGTTAATATTATTAATTGCACTAAAAATTTCTCGCATTTTCCGACTATTATAAATATTTCGCGAAATTATTCTTATCTGATCTCTCCACAAATCACAAGTTTCTTGCGTGAAATTTTCAATAAAAAAAACTGAGAATAACGGCACAAATGAATCAAATAGGATCTTGTATTTCCATATCCGTCGCACTTTTTATCACACTCGTTACTTGCCGTTTTACGGTTTCTGTACTGGCTATTGTTTTGAATTTACTAATCGAATAAGGACGAAGAATTCTATTCATATTATTTATGTAGTAAAATTGGTTAAATTTGTGCGATAAAGACGAAGAGCTAAATTAAAAGATGACCACTTTCGTTATAGTCGGTTATCCTTTTAACGAACTTGATTAGCCTTTCTTTTCGGTACAGAAAATTTCAACGGCATGTTCAAAAGTGTGCGAAATGATTACTTGACGTGACGGATGTGATTTACGCATTATCAAGTCGCAGCTTTTTAAGAAATTCGATCTGTCATGTTTGCGGCGAATCATCGGTGGGATAAAAGGCGGATTGTACAAGCGCTTGTAAAAAGTCGCGGCTGCTTCCTTCGATTGTTCCAATACCTCGGAAGGTATTGGAACGTCTTTAAAAAGACGATAAATTAGAATTATTTATATTTTTAATGTTTACTCCAAGTACGATTGTGGTACCTAATTTAGATAACAGTTTTGAAACGATACTTTTTTTTTAAGATCTGCATGCAAAATTATACAGCCTCAATGTATTTCCATACGGTACAAATATCCAGTAGATATTCTCAAATATCTATTTTCCTGCAACAAGTTTCTTATAAACGCAAATGATATATCAAAACCTTAATGTATAACATTTCTGAAAGAGAAAAATCGAGAATCATCAATTATAAAATGCATTAAACGCATGCACTTTAAAGATTGCGTACTATTTTTTTTTGAATGTTCAAGAATATTTATTGGACATCCATAAGATATGTAAAATTTGATTCTTTCTGTTCCACAGAGGTGATGCATACTTAAAACAAACGTATATTCACTGCTTACTAAAAAATTATTGATATTTTTCTGTAAGACCGATAATAATTTAATCGCGCAGCTGCAGGTCAACGAGGGAAGGTCCCAAAGAGTTTCGTAGGCTCTCCGAGACGTTCTTCGACATTTTCAGGATAACGTACAAAACAAATAGAATCTATACCAAAGGCGACCAGCGACAAAGAGTTCGAGCCCCACGGTACTCGGCTTCCCGGGGCTCAGCTAATGAGAATTTTCCTCTCCTCCCGTTTCCTATTCATCGACTATCCCTGATTGCACATTTTTCGCACGTATCACGCAGCCCTGCGTGTCGAATTGTCTACGGAAGCATACGACCAGCCAACCTCGGCGTACGGCGGCGGGCGCGTCGCACGCGAGTGCCAGCAGCGAGTGCGACGCGCCCGCGAGCACGCGTACGCGTACGCGTTTTCCAGTGGTCCACTGCGAGCTTTCCGCAAGAGCGATGGGCGCACGGAAGCTCAGTTGTACGGCCAGGAATGCCTGATAGACGTGACCACGTTCGAGGTAGGCGGGTCTTCTGTGCGTCACTTCTTCATGTCGTTCATCAGCGCATTGTCCTTACTCTTGTTCGAGTCGAGATTCGATTGCTGACTGCTCGTCACGCCGCTGCCGTTCCCGGGGTATATCTTCTCCAGATGATTCAAAGACTCGCTTAGGAACTTCTGCAACGGGAACCGTAAAAAAAGCTTTCAGCGGGGCTGTATTTTTAGGTGAGACTCACTCAGCCGCATTTTTTAACGGGGATCTTTAGAGAAGGGACTTGAATTGCTTTTCGCGCAGATACTCGAGGTCGCCGGAGGAGAAAACGGTGGTATGAAGAAAATAACTTCTAACTTCTTTCTCATCACGTTACCTGTATAGCCGTTAAAGCGGCCACGATCGCAGGACTTCCGAATCCGTGTGATATGAGAGAGAAATGGGTGAGATGTCTCTGTATACTGGGGTCGAGGATATGTTGCGGCCGCGTATTGCAGAGCGGCGATCTGTCCTGGTTCAGAAGATCCATCAGCTCTTTGGTGATTTGTCTGGAAACAACCAAGTCGCTAAAAATATCTCGTATTAGAAACCTATCTCGTAATAGAGCACTTTCCTCTATTAATACTTAAATGAATTAGCAATAATTATGCGATATCACCGATGATAGAATAGCGCGATGACGGGCTTATTAGATTACCTCGAGTAAAGGTTTGAACACCGTTAGACAACTTTTTATTGATCCGCTATAAGTTTCACTAACTACGAAAGAATGGATATCTTATTATTTGTTTTACGGATAAATTTTTTTATAGCAACAATATTTGACGTTTTTGAAAAGCACAGCGTAGTTAACTTAAAAATGACGACAATCCAAACTCTCACTTGAGGAACTCTAGTGTTTATGCTTACTTGGTGGCATGAAGAAGTTCTTTCCTCCTGTAGGAGTCTTGCGGCTCGCAGTGCTGCCGACTGAGGTACTCGGCGACTTGCTTCGCGGGGAATTCGGTCTCGCAAACGTACCCGAAGTCTCTGGCAAGGTGAATGGCTTCTCCTGAAAAGAATAAAATATTCACGTGTAATGTGCGCCACTATGTAAACTCGCTACGTGCTAGTATGCATAACGGTCGATGAAAACGATCGCGGAGTTCTGTTTGATTTGCGAAACGCTGCCCATTCGTATTCCGAATAGTTCAACTCGAATTTGTGCGTCTTGCCAAACTCACAAGCGGGGAGATTTCGAGAATCTCGTCGCATTCGATGACGGATCCTCAGATTTGCATAGACATATAATTATCAATATCTACACGGAGAGACTTTTCTTTTCAAATTTATCCTGAAAATCATGTAATCGCGTGGGACAACATGGCATTTTGAACAACTTTGTGACAGTTTTTTTTTTCTAATTTTACCATATATTTTACTAATAATTTTACTTAGTACACATTTCACTAGGATGTATAGTAAAATGAAAAAACTCGTAATGTTGTCTCACAATTACGTGATTTTCGGGATAAATTTTAAGAGATTCTCTCCGTGTATAAAATACACTTTGACGAGTAACAATGCCGTTCTTTAACACTTTTGTCTTATAAAAACTTACTCTCTAACAATCAATCAGTGAATTATCACTGAAAACAGTGAATAGTCACTGACTTACAGTTGTAAGTCGCAGTAGTATGCTTACAACTGTCAATCAGTGACTATATATTCACTGTTTTCAGTGATAATCCACCGATTGACTTTTAAAGAGTACTTTGATAGAATTTTAAGTTGAATTCCTTCCCGCCTCGACTATGACTTTCTGGTTGATTTCCTAACATATTTAACATTAAAATTCCAAAAACTTGCAATATAGTCTTCCATAAAGTATCGAAAGGATCACAAAGTTTTCTTCGATTCGTATGCCGGATTTATGATGAGCATCTTGCTAAATTCACACGAACGGGGAGATTTATAAGATCCCGCCGTTCGGTAATAAATCTCCAGATTTACAGACTTATAATTATCTATAATCTATAAAATATTCTTCGATGAACAACAACGCTGTTCTTTATCATTTCTGCTTTCTAGAAATTCAACAATATTTAACAGAATTTGAATTTCTTCGCCTTGACATTCTAACATGTTTAATATTGAAGTGCCAAAACCTGCAATATAGTCTTCCATAAAATATTTGTTATTAAAAAATCGACTACAAGTTTGGTGTAGAATCCGTGGCCAAGTATTTGACGAGTTCTCTGTACAGTGTCAGATTATTTTCCGCAGAAGGCAAAATAAACGCTAAATATGGAGTACATTAAAAATATCCATTAAGAAGTTGTAAGCCGATCCGTTGGAATGAGTCTTTGTATGTCCTCGATGTGCTACAGGCAGAGCGAGATTAACTAATTACAGTTAATGAAACGCGCATTCTCTTCAACGCGCACGTCGCCCTTCCCCTTTTCGAGCCCTTCCTCTTTCCACCCCTCCGTAGCGCATTCCACGCAACTTCTCTCTCAGTATGATGGAAGGTAATTAGGTAGCTATATGTGTGTGCACGCGCGTGTGTGTGTGTGTGTGTACGTTGCGCGCAAGTAGGGTCTCTCGTGCAAGCTGGAAGTAGACCCGCTGGGCGCTATTATCGATAAACCAAGCAAAGCCACCCGCAGGTACACCGCCGCTTGTATCACCCACGAGATCGGAAACGCGGACCTACAAACGGACAAAGCCACCTGCAGTTAACGAATTATCCAATTTCGCAATCCTGCCCACGCTTCCTCTTTTCCCCTCTCCGTAAAGGAAAACAGAAATGCTTCTTATACGTGGAGATACCATAAGTGCACGCAGCGTGTTCGCTTGGAGAACGTTGAAGAAACTGGCGAAATTCCGTTACACCGTTAGCGATGGAACCATTTATCAAAATTCGACATTTCAAAGTAAATTAGAAATAATGTCTTTTTTTTTCTAAATAAAAAGGACAGTTGGTTTTTATCTTTTTCAGTCTGTATTCGCGCTTGAATTTCAATTTACACTGACAAAAAATCTAAACTGGTTTAAAATTAATGAATTATACGTTGCACATTTGACTGCAAACTTGTACTCTCTAAAAGTCAATCAGTGGATTATCGCTGAAAACAGTGAATAGTCACTGATTTACAGTCATAAGTACATCACTGCAATGTTCAGTAGTATAACTGCAAATCAATAGTGACTATTCACTGTTTTCAGTGCTAATTCACTGATTGACTTTTAGAGTGTAAGATTTCGCTCAATTCGGGCTGTGAGGAGGCAAAGGTTCCGCACGCGAGAATCCTTAACGCGTGCGAATTCTCTGTTGCGCGAGCGGACATGTGAACGACCGGCAATCAGCGATGGCCCAGCATATTTGCGGAAATTCTCACATGTTAATAGCCGTCTAATGGCGTTCTAAGTGCCGGTCCAATTTCGGACGCGGGAAAATAATGAGATCCTAGCGAGACCGTCGTGCACATGACTGACAGCCTTCTAATTTCGACGTAATGACCGCGCGCAAGATCGTTGCTCGCGCAAGGATCTTGCACGCGCGTAGCCCTGGGCAACCACCTAGATCGCCGCAGAAGTCGTATTCGAAGTCGAATATTCTCTCTTTTTTTTCCCCCCTTTACTTTAATGCGTTACACTCGGGTTGCGCGACAACACGATTGAAAATGCCACGGATCTCATAAAATTTAATCGTCCTATCGGTACACACATATGTGAAAGTACGCGTTGTTTATTGCCTTCGGTCGTAGAGATTGTTACTATCGGCCGTTCGGCGGGCAGAGCAATTGGGCGCTCGCACATTTGTAACGGCGTAAAATTAATTTTATCGTATCCGGATATTTTTACGATTATGTGTGTATTCGCTGGGACGAAATAAAGTATGTAATACGATGGACAGCCCATGGAACGGTGAGTTCCCGCGAGTATCCAAGTTTCAGTTCTTCGAGGGACACATTGCTTGCCTCGTTACAGCTTCGTTGTAGCGCAAATAAATCTGCTCTCGTCTGCCGGAATAAAAAAATATATGTCATACGATTCTTATTTTATCACCGCAGGCAAATGAATTAAATGCTTAAGTAAGCGATGCTCGCTTCTACACTATGCTGTATTCATAATTATTATTTATGTTTTCGTAACGCGTTTAGACGTATCTGTTTAAAACGTGAACGAGGTAAGTGCGCCGTAATTGTTTTAACGATAGTACACGTAGATTTCGAATGTCGAACTACTATATACAATTTGGACTGCACTTTGCGCATACGTCGTTGTTCTATTTTATGTGACATAAATTGCAGTTCATGCGGTCGCAACCATCGTTATTTTAATAGACCGCGCCATTGATCCTACGTGTTTATGCCGGACCTGTCGTAATGCTTTGTGTAGTAAAGTTTTTACTGTGGTCGCGATGTATGGGAGAGAGAGAGAGAGAGAGAGGTAAAAAAATGCGTAGCGAGCAGACGCATTAAGCGAAACGAGATACTGCTAACGCAGCTATGAAAAGCATGTAAGTAGTTTGAAATTGCCGATGTTTTGCGTTGTTTAACGTTACACAATATTGCATATGTAACGTTGTTGCCGCTTGCACTGATTTTACGTAATCCCATTATCTCCGCTCAATGTATTCAACAAGAACGGATACACGTAAGACGGAACGATAAGAAGTGACATTTTTATTTTCCATCTAAGCTGCAAATTGCTCGGTTACTCGGCGTCTGATACATCTAATCACTTAACCGAGGACACTTAGCGTCTAATTAGAATCAATATAGCGAGGGCTTCTAACAAGGCTGTTTTGAAATCTTATATTGTGGATGACTGACGTAAATTCGCGTTTAGATACACGGAGAAGAAACGAAAAAAAAGGAAAGCATGATTGAAAACTATTGACGCGCGCGCGCGCATTTGAAATTTTCTATTCGTTTTGTATTAGATTTATCTAAACTCAAAGATGGAAAAATCTTTGTTTTCTTTAACCCGAAAATCTTTTCGTGCCTGTAGATATGATAAGTACACGAGAAATGGTTGGAAAAAATTGTCGTGCCTTTGAAATTAAATGACTTTCTAAAAAGATGATGGCCAAGTACACCACGTACCAACGCCACGAATAATTAAAACGCGAATGTTTTTGTAGAAGGACGATGGGACGCAAATCTGGGTTAATACGTACGTCGTTGCGAGGCAATAGAGTCATCGCGTTCGAAATAATCGCGAAAATTTGTGTTTAAAAGAAGATCTCTCTCATTCTCAGTTTTGAACTCAATCACCTTGTCGATACAAACTCGATAAGATGAAAGAAAAATAAAAACAACGGAAGTTAGAAAGAGGAGACTATCTCCTACGCAAGGAGAAGATCTTTAAGAAACGAGTATCCCACGATGTGGGACGTCGAGCGGGTATAATATTATAGTTTCGTGCGATATTTATCGACATGGATACCACGTGTGTTTTCGCCGTCGCGTTTTCTGTGGAATTCTCGTATTAGGTGCGCAAAACCGACACTAAGTTAACTATCGGCGATCTTATCGACATCGTCGGACGTGGCGCAAATTTCCACCCCTCGCCCCTCACCCTCTGCGCGAGGTGCAACAGGTCGTTTCGGCTACGCTTTAGCCTGCCACGGACAGCTCTTCCGCGCGGATTTGCATATCTCCTCCCCCTTATGTCGTATCTCCCCTTCTTCTAATCTCTTTTAAGTAAATTAGCGTGTCTGTCGGCGTTACCTTACCGATATGCGCGCGCTGCGAAACGTTTACGATTATGATCGCAAACGCGAACATACGTCTTGCATTTTATCGGATTTGTACTTTGCTACTTTGAGAGATTCTCTTGGCGTTTATCTATTCGGACTGTCCAACTCGGGATGATAATAACTTTTCAATCAACTGTCATAAATTTTATCCTACATCAATTCTTATATTACTCCCAATTGGAGTAGGCTCCACTGACACGATTGATACTTTTTTAACATTAGGAATTGGCAATTCTACCGCCAGCTATCAATGAAGCAGTGAGATTACGTTATGCATGAAGACATTCAAATTAGACAAGTGGGCGCACACACTAGTTATTCTAATTAAGAATGCAATAAACTTGTGTACGAAAGTCACAGAAATATTAAAGAAAGTATTATATTGCTCTCTGTAATATGTTCTCCTAGTTGCAATGCAAACCAACTCTGAATAATTTGTACTTTAGTATTTTTTGTTATATTAAAAACATATACCAGATAAAATATTACAGTTTCATCTCTGTGTAAATCGAGAAAATTTACCCCTTTTAAAATATTAATTCGCAAATACTTTTGCGTGTGCACACACACGTACACACGAAATTGATGTTAAAAATTTTCCAAAAAGTATAACGAATTTTTTATAAATGTTATCCCGTGAACTTGGGAGCCGCTGCATGCGATTCCATTTGGCAAATCACGTAAATCAAGTTGTATCGGGAGTCTAAGGATTATTAATCTTTAACTCAAAAGAGAGCGAGTGTCCGATAGGTATCGTGAGGCACAGAAGAAAGTTTAATCGCTTTACATATATGCCACTTGGAGCAATCACGATGGCACATGTACCGCTTTAATATATAGAATAAGCTTTATAAAGATCTGCTGATTAAAAAAATCATTAACATTTCGCGCGTCATTGATGTAACATAAATTAACTGTCGCAAATCGTTGTGTTGTCGAAGTGAAGCATTATAGCGCATGGCGTTTTAATATTATCGTTAATCGTACCCGATTCGACGACACGACGCGAAGGAATGTCCGGCTTATCGAGTACGAGGGAATATGCCTCAATAAAACGAAGGGACTCGCAGACCGCACGCCGCAGATTGCCGCTAAGGGAGCTCGCCTCAGATGGGAGATCCAGATTAGCGGTGCGCGAGTAAACGAGAACGAGAACGAGCGGATAACGTGACTCGCGCGAATTGTGTGATGAACGGGCCGGTGCTGCTTGACGACTTCACCGTGTTGATCGCGAGTCAATGGACAGCCGATCAAAAGCTGTGCAATTGACGCGATGGCGCAGCAAGAAGATCGGTCGGGAAAATGCGCTTAATTACATGGCTGAGTAATTTCATTTTTTTTTATTTCCCGTCAGCAGCACGTGCTGACGTATGATTACGTTATGATACGTACATGATTCGAAACTGATTTTTGATCCAGTAAAATTTTTTATTGGTAACGTATCTATAAAGTTCTAAGAAGCGAAGATACCGCGAAAGAAACCACCGTCGAACGAGAATCCGACAGTGAATATCTCGTTCGACCTTATTAGAAATAATATTCTTCTGAAGCTGCAGAGTGCAAGAATGTGGATTGTAAAATGTGCTCTCGATATTTAATAATATTATAAATAATGTTACGAGGAAACGCGCAGCAAGATTTCTCTATTTTCGCTTGTAAATATTCTACCATAACGAGTCTCATCGAGCGATCGTTCGAATCGCCGGAGAGATGCTCGTAGAAATTTGCTTGCCGTTCCGAAGGAGGGCCGGCGATAGAACAGCCTTATTCGTCTCTGAGCTCTGTTACAACGATAGCCAATATGATGCGCTCCATCTCGGCCTTCGACCGCAAATCACGTTCCATTATACGTCCTGATAATCGAACCTGCGAGAAGGATTTCGGGAATTCTCTTCCGCGTACCACGAGATCGTCGTGTTCCGATATACCCCTTGCGGTTTCTCATACCGGTTAAAACTTCGCAACGAGTCGGCTGCGGTCGACGCACAGGCGTGTAACGCGTCTAAAATACGCATTCCTCGAGTCCCTTGTACGTTATTCTAGATGTAGCTCCGAATTACACGCTGCCCCGTAGCCGTTTGCAAAAATTTCGCGCTCCACGATACATTACAGGAGGTCGACCGACTAACGACGTTGGGATCCTCGCGACGTAAAACGTAGCTGTATTTAATTTAAACGCAAAAATCACCTAACGTCACGTAACCATGATGGCCAAATTAAATATGAATAATTAAGCATCTAACGGTACTTTTATATGCGTAATTAAATAATCTCAGCGACGATAGCTATGAGATTTATTTTTTGTTTAACGATTCGTTAAGTCAATTTTATTATCTGTAATAAACGATATAGGAAATTTAGGATCAATTTAGAATATTTCAATTTCGAATCGTTTCGTTTCTCACCAGGATAATAAAAGTCGAAAACTCTGCTCGTTTTATTACTACTATGTTTATTTCTACCGTTGAATTATTTTTATCTAAAGTGTACCATCACTTAGAATCGAATAAATGGTCGCGCCTCCCATGTTTTTACAGCCTTTTAAGAGACACGCATATACCCCTTTGAGTATAAGAGCACGTTGTGTCACTGCGCGACAATCGGGTGCAAATTTACGCATGAATTACGCAGCCATAAGCAACAGATATACGTACACACGTGAGTACACTATACACCTAGGTGCGTCACGCACAGTTTCCCACACTTTCGCCGTACTCTATAAACGCCCTTGACAATATTCCCAACGTGCATCGATATTTCTTTCGGCTAAGGGATGAAGTTCTTTTAATTAGACGAATCGTTACACAACAATCGTCGCGTTAACAGGAATAATAAAGTGCAACGTCTACCGATTGTAGAAGTAATGGAACGGTGCATTGTTGAACACACATTGGAAGGGTAATAAGAAATGGAGAGGTAATCAATATGTACCTTCCTTTCTTATACATGAACAATGACACAGGTTATAATCTACATTTTCCACACGTCTGCAAAACGTTGGTTGCATTACTGCACTGTTATATCCAAATTTTATAACTCAAAGTTTTAAATTCATTAATAGACACGAAATATGAAAAGTGTTGCTATTGTACGTAGAGGGAAGTCGATGCGTATCATAATAAAGCGATGGTTAGGCATAATGATATAAAATGGTGATGGTTACCCGTAAAGTTACCCGTAAAACTTATAGTGCTTGACATAAAAAGACATCTATTTCTAAGGAAAAAGTATACGATGTATTTTGCTAACTTTGATAATACCATTTTTATTGACTTATTCATTTTATAGTCGAGGTGGGAGAAAATCGAGGAAATTTATTCTCTTTGCTTACTACATTACACCTATTTCCCCCTTGCCGGTGCCTTATGAATTTATTACATTTGCTATTTATCCCACGGTAAACTAAATGTCACCTTTACAATTATCTTATGAGTCTAAAAAAGAAAAATATATCGTCTATGTAAATTCGATACATGGAAGGGGAAACACAGTTTTGCAGCGTTATTCCTGACATACGCATTTCAGTTTTCGTGGAAGATGGACTTGGGTGGAGAACGATATTATATGCTGAATAGAATTCTTATGTCGTGTCTCGGTCTGTGGCCTGATGACATTTCAACTTTCAAGAAAGTACAAATAATGTTTTATCAAACGTTATTCATATCCTTCCTAATATGTCAGGTATTCAATTTCTTATTCCATATGTATTTTACTTATTTAAATAACTGTTTATGCCAAGTCGTTGTGATATAACAATTGACAAGTCTCTATAATATTAAATGAATAAATTTTTATGTAAAATGATGTTTTCGTTTACATTTTTGCAATAATTATTCTATAAGGCTACTGCTTTCAGTGCATTCCATTGTTTATAAAACAGAACAGCATCAAGTATATTCTTAAAGTGTTGTCGCAAATTGTTTTGACTTTTATATATATTCTATTGTACAACACATGTCTACTACTCGGCGATACCGTAAGTGTTGACTTAATTTTAAAGTATTTCAAATTCTGTTGATATAAGATTTGTCGTTGAAATAATATTCTTTATCCATTTTAGTTTTTCTATTTCCCAATTTACATAACATCGTATTACGTAACTCTTTAATATATTGAAAAAAAATCAATTAAATATAATTAAAAATGATTACAATTGCATGAAAAAATAAAAAAGTATCTCATAGGATATATAATTCCTAAAAAACTTACAAAATATAATAAGATATTTTATTTGTGATCATAGATCAAATATATCTTTGACAGAGTTCGATACGATTGGAATATGTTAAAAGCTCATGCAGATTTGGAAATTTTACAAAAATATGCAAACGAAGCAAAATTCCAAACGATCTTTATTTTTCGTAAGATATCAAATCGAATGTCAATTGTATCAATCAAGTTCTTTTCCTAATATATTATTTTTATGTGAATGTTAATTTAGTTTTTAAGCATTACACATTATATTTATATCATTTAAATTCAAATGTTTTAGAAAGCATATGTCCAATTTTTTAAAATAATAACATCTTTAGATAAATGTCAAAACAATTAACCTAATATCTGTGGTATTGTGTTCTGTGAATTTCTTGTACGTTGTAGTAAAATATAAAATACATTGCATTTTATACTACGTCCACTACATGCTCACTGCGTCATGATTTATTTGCTTCAGTTTCGAGTAATATTTATTCATTGGTAATAGTCATAATAAGTTATTCCCCCCGTGTACTTGATATATTTACACCACTGAATGAATCACGATCGCTCCAAATATTATATACTGTGGAATACTTTGTCGACGAAGAAACATACTTTTTCGCTATTTTGATGCATATGGTCTTAGTTGCTTATGCTGGAGGCATGGCAGCAACTGCTATCGCAACAGTACTCCTAATATACATTTCGCACACTTGCGCTTTGTTTAAAATCGCCAGGTAAAATAAGAATCTTAATTTTCTCTAAAAATTACAGTAAGTCAATTCCAAGACAATCAAAGTAAATAAATTAAAATGAGTTTGCTTAAACAATATATTTAACAACGCATAAAACAATAGAAACGCCGATATCTTTAAAATAACAGATTTAAAATGAGAATAGACAAAAGACGAACGTTTCGAACAGTTTTTTTGTTCATCTTCAACACAACAAATAAAAAGATCCAGTATATCCAATATGAAGTAATAAATGTCATTATGAGTTAAAATAATTAAAGACATAAAAACATATAAAGCGAATTATAGTTGTACATTTTACAACGGAAGTTAGTCAGCCTAAGTAACAACATTACAACAGGGCAAGTCGTAAAGTTGAAATTAAAAATGTAAAGTGGCAGCAAAGATGAGCGCTGGTGTTTAGACATTTTAGAATCATAGGACGGTCGGAATAAATGGTGAGAAAAAAGGGCGATATGTTAATGTAAAAAAATTGGATAAAAACGTGAGAATGAGAGGAAAAAATTGTCTCATTTATTCCGGTTTTAAATATGCTATTAAAAATATCGCCTTTTTAGTGTTATATTATACCATGTTAAAAATATTGTTTTGGCAAACACATTTTAATTTATTTACTTTGACTCTCTTGGCCTTGGCTTACTGTAATTTTTATATTTGTAGTAATTTGTGTTTATTAATAATAGACAATAACAATACCACACATACATGCGCGCGTGCGTTCACATGCACGCACGCACGCTCGTACGCTCGAACGTATGCACGCACGCACACACGTTCACACCCACCCACACAAATAAACTTTATTGATTTATTTAAAAACCTAATATAAGAACACATTTAGTATCACTAAATCTGTATTTTGATAGCTATCAAATGGAACACGTATGTACAAGTGACAAAAATGTACAATTAATACCAAAGGACATTAAACAGTCAATGCTTTACAACAATTTAATTCATGCTGTATATGTTCATCGTCGAGCTATGGAGTTAGTAATAAATTATATTATTCCTTTGCACTCCTAATCGACTTTGCCTGGACAAGACAAAATTATTGTTGCGATATATAATATTACAAATATTAACTTATCGTTCATATAACAGATATCAACATGAACAAAGCTAAAAACAGCGAAATTTAATAAACTGCCATTTTTTGAATTTGATACGTCAAAAAGTCCTTGCAAAAAGAGCTCAGCGCACAGGCCAAAAATTATTGTTACGAATGAAAACTAAATATCTACATATTTTGCTGTTATAGTTCTGCTAATAATATAACAAACAGTTTTTCGATGTTCTTTATCGTGCTATTAGTATGTTGTGTGGCTATAATGAGTCTCAGTTTCTGCAATGTAAGCGTAAATGCAAACGAACAGAATATTATATCATTTATTGAAAAAAAATTTATTATTATGATGATATACAAATATAAAACTACAGAAGTTATAAAATTAATAAATAATATTCGCGATTCAAGGTAATTAATGCAGTGACATCCGGGGAAAAATTAGATGTAGTTACAAACAGTGCAATGATATTTGGAGTAATGTATTGTATTTTTCTGGGAAATTATGTTGGTCAGAACATTATAGATAGCAGCACTGCCATTTCTCAAGCGACGTAAGTAAACACATTGTCCGAACTGTATAATATTGTAAATATATCTACCATACAACTCTAGTAATTCTGTAATGTGTAATTAATGTAAATAATTGTAAATATATATATATATAGTATATACATAATTTTGTATATCATTAAATATTACTTGTAAAACATACAAACAACATAAATCAAGAGGTTAATGATTATTTAATAATTGATTAATTAATAATTTCATTTAATTAAATATATTAATTCATATTAATTGCTGTATATGTATATTTGTGTATGTAATAGATACAATGCACAGTGGTACACTGCGCCAATATGTATGCAAAAATTAATAATACTCATAATACAAAGAAGTAACAAACAGAGTTCTTTGACAATTGGAGCTTTATTTGACGTGTCGTTAGAAGGTTTTGCTACGGTAAGGACTATTAAGGGTAATTCGATTTTGATGAGTCCAATGACAGAAAGAGATTTTAAATATTTATTAATCATAATATTTATAGCTTCTAAGTATGTCCATATCCTACGTTATGGTTCTTCAATCTATGGGAACACTCACCGAAAGCGAAAAGAAGTAATAATTACGTATTAGGTATTCGAGTTGTAGGACTAGGATATGTACAGTACATTTTACATGTACTTTTCTACATATTCATTAATAAATTAAATCAAACCAAATAATAATGTAATACATTTTTGTGAAATTATTGCTATTGTGTCATAGATTAAGACATGTTTTTGGATTACTTTTTATCTTCCTTTTCCATTATTAACAATAATATCAACTTATCATATCTTCTCAATGTAATTTCCCTTTTTCGGTGCAGATATTTAATATAATTTATTTTCAATATTTTTTTCAATATAACATAATATGATGAAGCGTTAAATATGTAATGCTTACAATTTAATGTCGCCCACATGATTTAACATTTCAATAGCCTGAGTGAAAATAAAGACTCACTAGCCAACCTCGAGGGAAACTCAACAAGGCGTCCGCGTGAGAAGAGAATATTTCGGAAGAGGAAAAACTACTTCCTGAGAAATAGGGCCCAATCTGGGTCACTCTAACCAAACCTCACATCTCCTATAGAGAGCGCAAGCTTGACTAACATTTTTGCAAAGCGCATTCGGGCATGAAAAATTAATCCAAAAAAACTGTAAACCGACAAATATAAGTTGTTTCAAAAGTTTCGTCGACTTCTTTTCCAGCGAACTTGCGGAACCAGAGAGCTTTCAAATTGGTGACGTGATATACAGGGTGAGTCACAACATTTGTGACAACGCTCGTTAAAAGGTAGAACGGATCGGGATGAACAGAAAAGTCCGGTGCCATTTGCAATTTTCGCAATAGTTAACGAGTAAGTAATTTTTTAAAATCGTCGACTTTGCCCTGCCCACCGCCTAATTCAAGCGCATCGCGAGATGTGACCGCACGGCGATCGAAATTGCCAGGCGAGGGGGGAGGACAGCGCGCCGTTGCCGGCGAGCTTACGTCGCCGCTCCCGCGTCTCGCGGCCCACCACGCGCCAGGCAATATAGATCGCCGTGCGGTCACATCTCGCCACGCGCTCGAATTGGGCTGTGGGCAGGGCAAAGTCGACAATTTTTAATAATTAATTACTCGTTAACTATTGCGAAAATTGCAAATGGTACAGGACTTTTCTGTTCATCTCGATCCGTTCTACCTTCTCACGAGCGTTGTCACAAATGTTGTGACTCACCCTGTATACTTCTTTGAGTATAGGGACACGCTGTGTCACTGCGCGGCGTTCGGGTGCGAATTTACACATGAATTACGCAGCCGTAAGTGACAGATATATGTACGCACGTGAGTACGCTACACATGTACGTGCGTCACGCACAATTTCATAAACTTCCGCTGTACTCTGTAAGCGCCTTTGACACTATTCCCCACGCGCATCGATATTTCTTTCAGCTGAAGGATGAAGTTCTCCTAATTAGACGAATGGTTACACAACAATCATCGCGTTAACAGGAATAATAAAGTGCAACGTCTACCGATTGTGGAAGTAATGGAACGGTGCATTGTTGAACACACATTGGAAGGATAATAAGAAATGGAGAAATAATCAATATGTACCTTCCTTCCTTATACATGAACAATGACACATGTTATAATCTGCATTTTCCACACTTCTGCAAAACGTTGGTTGCATTACTGCACTGTTATATGTATCCAAATTTTTTAATTCAAAGTTTTAAATTCATTAATAGACACGAAATATGAAAAGTGTTGCTATTGTACGTAGAAGGAAGTCGATGCGTATCATAATAAAGTGATGGTTAGGTGTAATGATATGAAATGGTGATAGTTACATACCCGTAAAGTTACCCGTAAAACTTATAGTGTTTGATATAAAAAGACATCTATTTTTAAGGAAAAAGTATACGATGTATTTTACTAATTTTGGTAATGCCATTTCTATTGATTTATTCGTTTTATAGTCGAGGCGGGAGAAAATCGAGGAAATTTAGACTTTATTTACTACACACACCTATTTCCCCCGTGCCGGTGCTTTATGAATTTTTTACATCTGCTATTTATCCTACGGTAAATTGAACCTTTACAATTATCTTATGAGTCTAAGGAAGAAAAATTGATCGTCTACCTAAATTCGATACATGGAGGGGGAAACACAGGTTTGCAGCGTTAGGCCTGACATACGCATTTCAGTTTTCGTGGAAGATGGACTTCGCTGGTGAACGGTATTATAAGATGAGTAGAATTCTTCTGTCGAGTCTCGGTCTGTGGCCTGATGACATTTCAACTTTCAAGAAAGTACAAATAATATTTTACCAAACGTTATACATATCCTTTCTAATATGTCAGGTATTAAATTTTTTACTCCACATGTATTTTATTAATTTATAAATGAATGTTTATGTCAGGTCGCTCTGATACAACAATTGACAAGTCTCTATAATATTAAATGAATACAGTTTTATTTAAATTAATGTTTGCTTACATTTTTGCTATAATCTTTCAATAAGGTTACTGCTTTCAGTGCATTCCATTGTTTATAAAACAGTACAGCATTGTGTGTATTATTAAAATGTTGTCGTACATTGTTCTGACTTGTCTATTTATTCTGGTATATAACACATGTCTACTACTCAACGATAACGCAAGTGTTCACTTGGTTTTATAGTATTTGAAATTCTATTCATATAAGATTTTTGTTAAAATAATATTTTTTATCGATTTTAGTTTTTCTATTTCCAATTTTACTTAACATCGTATGACATCTAATAATTATTTAATATATTTAAAAATATTGAATTAAGTATTATTAAAAAAATATTACAATTACGGGAAAATATAAAAAAGTATCTCATAGGACATATAATTTCAAAAAACCGCCAAAATAAGATATTTTATTTGTGATCATAGATCAAATATATCTTCGACAGAGTTCGATACGATTGGAATATGTTAAAAGCTCATGCAGATTTGGAAATTTTACAAAAATATGCAAACGAAGCAAACTTCCAAACGATCTTCATTTTTCGTAAGATATCAAATCGAATGTCAATTGTATCAATCAAGTTCTTTTCCTAATATATTATTTTTATGTGAATGTTAATTTAGTTTTTACGCATTACACATTATATTTATATCATTTAAATTTAAATGTTTTAGAAAGCATATGTCCAATTTTTTAAAATAATAACGTCTTTAGATAAATGTCAAAACAATTAACCTAATATCTGTGGTATTGTGTTCTGTGAATTTCTTGTACGTTGTAGTAAAATATAAAATACATTGCATTTTATACTACGTCCACTACATGCTCACTGCGTCATGATTTATTTGCTTCAGTTTCGAGTAATATTTATTCATTGGTAATAGTCATAATAAGTTATTCCCCCCGTGTACTTGATATATTTACACCACTGAATGAATCACGATCGCTCCAAATATTATATACTGTGGAATACTTTGTCGACGAAGAAACATACTTTTTCGCTATTTTGATGCATATGGTCTTAGTTGCTTATGCTGGAGGCATGGCAGCAACTGCTATCGCAACAGTACTCCTAATATACATTTCGCACACTTGCGCTTTGTTTAAAATCGCCAGGTAAAATAAGAATCTTAATTTTCTCTAAAAATTACAGTAAGTCAATTCCAAGACAGTCAAAGTAAATAAATTAAAATGAGTTTGCTAAAACAATATATTTAACAACGCATAAAACAATAGAAACGCCGATATCTTTAAAATAACAGATTTAAAATGAGAATAGACAAAAGACGAACGTTTCGAACAGTTTTTTTGTTCATCTTCAACACAACAAATAAAAAAGATCCAGTATATCCAATATGAAGTAATAAATGTCATTATGAGTTAAAATAATTAAAGACATAAAAACATATAAAGCGAATTATAGTTGTACATTTTACAACGGACGTTAGTCAGCCTAAGTAACAACATTACAACAGGGCAAGTCGTAAAGTTGAAATTAAAAATGTAAAGTGGCAGCAAAGATGAGCGCTGGTGTTTAGACATTTTAGAATCATAGGACGGTCGGAATAAATGGTGAGAAAAAAGGGCGATATGTTAATGTAAAAAAATTGGGTAAAAACGTGAGAATGAGAGGAAAAAATTGTCTCATTTATGCTCGTTTTAAATATGCTATGAAAAATATCGCCTTTTTAGTGTTATATTATACCATGTTAAAAATATTGTTTTGGCAAACACATTTTAATTTATTTACTTTGACTCTCTTGGCCTTGACTTACTGTAATTTTTATATTTGTAGTAATTTGTGTTTATTAATAATAGACAAAAACAGTACCACACACACACGCGCGCGCGCGCTCGTGCACGCACGCACGCACGCACGCACGCACGCACGCACACACGCAACCAACAAATAAACTTTATTGATTTATTTAAATACCTAATATAAGAACACGTTTAGTATCACTAAATCTGTATTTTGATAGCTATCAAATGGAACACGTATGTACAAGTGACAAAAATGTACAATTAATACCAAAGGACATTAAACAGTCAATGTTTTACAACAATTTAATTTATGCTGTATATGTTCATCGTCGAGCTATGGAGTTAGTATTCAATTATATTATTCCTTTGCACTCCTAACCGACTTTGCCTGGACAAGACAAAATTATTGTTGCGATATATAATATTACAAATATTAACTTATCGTTCATATAACAGATATCAACATGAACAAAGCTAAAAACAGCGAAATTTAATAAACTGCCATTTTTTGAATGTGATACGTCCTGAAAAGTCCTTGCACAACGTGAAAAGTCCTTGCAAAAAGAGCTCAGCGCACAGGCCAAAAATTATTGTTACGAATGAAAACTAAATATCTACATATTTTGCTGTTATAGTTCTGCTAATAATATAACGAACAGTTTTTCGATGTTCCTTAACGTGCTATTAGTATGTAGTGTGGTTATGATGAGTCTCAGTTTCTGCAATGTAAGCGTAAATGCAAACGAACAGAATATTATATCATTTATTGAAAAAAAATTTATTATTATGATGATATACAAATATAAAACTACAGAAGTTATAAAATTAATAAATAATATTCGATTCAAGGTAATTAATGCAGTGACATCCTGGGAAAAATTAGATGTAGTTACAAACGGTGTAATGATATTTGGACTAATGTATTGTAGTTTTCTGGGAAATTATGTTGGTCAGAACATTATAGATAGCAGCACTGCCATTTCTCAAGCGACGTAAGTAAACACATTGTCCTAACTGTATAATATTGTAAATATATCTACCATATAACTCTCGTAATTCCGTAATGTGTAATTAATGTAAATAATTGTAAATATATATATACATAATTTTGTATATCATTAAATATTACTTGTAAAACATACAAACAACATAAACCAAGAGGTTAATGATTATTTAATAATTGATTAATTAATAATTTCATTTAATTAAATATATTAATTCATATTAATTGCTGTATATGTATATTTGTGTATGTAATAGATACAATGCACAGTGGTACACTGCGCCAATATGTATGCAAAAATTAATAATACTTATAATACAAAGAAGTAACAAACAGAGTGTTTTGACAATTGGAGCTTTATTTGACGTGTCGTTAGAAGGTTTTGCTACGGTAAGGACTATTAAGGGTAATTCGATTTTGATGAGTCCAATGACAGAAAGAGATTTTAAATATTTATTAATCATAATATTTATAGCTTCTAAGTATGTCCATATCCTACGTTATGGTTCTTCAATCTATGGGGACACTCACCGAAAGCGAAAAGAAGTAATAATTACGTTTTAGGTATTCGAGTTATAGGTCTAGGATATGTACAGTACATTTTACATGTACTTTTCTACATATTCATTAATAAATTAAATCAAACCAAATAATAATGTAATATATTTTTTAAATTATTGCTATTATGTCATAGATTAAGACATGTTTTTGGATTACATTTTATCTTCCTTCTCCATTATTAATAATAATATCAACTAATCATATCTTCCCAATGTAATTTCCCTTTTTCGGTGCAGATATTTAATATAATTTATTTTCAATATTTTTTGCAATATAACATAATATGATGAAGCGCTAAATATGTAATGCTTACAATTTAATGTCGCCTACATGATTAAACATTTCAATAGCCTGAGTGCAAATAAAGACTCACTAGCCAACCTCGAGGGAAACTCAACAAGGCGTCCACGTGAGAAGAGGATATTTCGGAAGAGGAAAAACTATTTCCTGAGAAATAGGGCCCAATCTGGGTCACCCTAACCAAACCTCACATCTCCTATAGAGAGCGCAAGCTTGACTAACATTTTTGCAAAGCGCATTCGGGCATGAAAAATTAATCCAAAAAAACTGTAAACCGACAAATATGAGTCGTTTCAAAAGTTTCGTCGACTTTTTTTCAAGCGAACTTGCGGAACCAGAGAGCTTTCAAATTGTTAACCTCAACGTGATATAGATACGCCACCTTATGGAGCCAATCATCTCTTACAAGAGACTTGTATATACTTCTTTCAGTATAGAGACACGCTGTGTCACTGCGCGGCGTTCGGGTGCGAATCTACACATGAATTACGCAGCCATAAGCGACAGATATATGTACGCACGTGAGTACACTACACATCTACGTGCGTCACGCACAGTTTCACACACTTCCGCTGTACTCTGTAAGCGCCTTTGACACTATTCCCCACGCGCATCGATATTTCTTTCAGCTGAAGGATGAAGTTCTCCTAATTAGACGAATCGTTACACAACAATCATCGCGTTAACAGGAATAATAAAGAGCAACGTCTACCGATTGTAGAAGTAATGGAACGGTGCATTGTTGAACACACATTGAAAGGGTAATAAGAAATGGAGAGGTAATCAATACGTACCTTCTCCTTATACATGAACAATGACACATGTTATAATCTGAATTTTCCACACTTCTGCAAAACATTGGTTGCATTACTGCACTGTTATATCCAAGTTTTTTAATTCAAATTTTTAAATTCATTAATAGACACAAAATGTGAAAAGTGTTGCTATTGTACGTAGAAGGAAGTCGATGCGTATCATAATAAAGTGATGGTTAGGTATAATGATATAAAATGGTGATAGTTACCCGTAAAACTTATAGTGTTTGATATAAAAAGACATCTATTTTTAAGGAAAAAGTATATGATGTATTTTGCTAATTTTGATAATGCCATTTCTATTGATTTATTCGTTTTATAGTCGAGGCGGGAGAAAATCGAGGAAATTTAGTCTTTATTTACTACACACACCTATTTCCCCCGCGCCGGTGCTTTATGAATTTTTTACATCTGCTATTTATCCTACGGTAAATTGAACCTTTACAATTATCTTATGAGTCTAAGAAAGAAAAATTTATCGTCTACCTAAATTCGATACATGGAGGGGGAAACACAGGTTTGCAGCGTTAGGTCTGACACACGCATTTCAGCTTTCGTGGAAGATGGACTTGGGTGGAGAACGATATTATATGCTGAATAGGATTCTTCTGTTGTCTCTCGGTCTGTGGCCTGATGATATTTCAACTTTCAAGAAAGTACAAATAATGTTTTATCAAACGTTATTCATATCCTTCCTAATATGTCAGGTATTCAATTTCTTATTCCATATGTATTTTACTTATTTAAATAACTGTTTATGCCAAGTCCTTGTGATACAACAATTGACAAGTCTCTATAATATTAAATAAATACACTTTTATTTAAATTAATGTTTGTTTACATTTTTGCTATAATCTTTCAATAAGGTTACTGCTTTCAGTGCATTCCATTGTTTATAAAACAGTACAGCATCGTGTGTATTATTAAAATGTTGTCATACATTGTTATGACTTGTATATATATTCTGACGTATAACACATGTCTGCTACTCAATGATAACGTAAGTGTTCACTTGGTTTTATAGTATTTGAAATTCTGTTCATATAAGATTTTTGGTTAAAATAATATTTTTTATCGATTATAGTTTTTCTATTTCCAATTTTACTTAACATCGTATGACATATAATAATTATTTAATATATTTAAAAATATTGAATTAAGTATTATTAAAAAAATATTACAATTACGTGAAAATATAAAAAAGTATCTCATAGGACATATAATTTCCAAAAACCGCCAAAATAAGATATTTTATTTGTGATCATAGATCAAATATATCTTCGACAGAGTTCGATACGATTGGAATATGTTAAAAGCTCAGGCAGAATTGGAAGTTTTACGAAAATTTGCAAACGAAACAAAATTCCATACGATCTTTATTTTTCGTAAGATATCATCTCGAATTGCAATTGTATCAATCAAGTTATTTTCCTAGTATATTATTTTTATGTGAATGTTAATTTAGTTTATAAGCATCACATATTATATTCATATCATTTATATTCGAGTGTTTTAAAAAGTTATGTAAAATTTTTTACAATAATAACATCTTTAGATTGATGTCAATAGTATTAAACTAATATCTGTTGTATTTTTTCTCTGTATTTCTTATACTTTTTTAGTAAAATATAAAATATATTACTTGTCATACTACGTCCACTACATGTTGACTATATCATGATTTATTTGCTTCAGTTGTGAATACGAGCGCTGCGTTGGGAGTAGTTATAATAAGTTGTATTCCCCGTGTACTTGATGTGTTTATACCAATGAATGAATCACGTTCGCTACAAATGATAATTACTCTGGAATACTTTGTCGACGAAGAATCATATTTTTTCGCTATTTTGACGCATATGTTCTTAACTATTTATGTTGGAAGCATTACAATAACAGCTACGGCAACAGTAATCCTAATATACATTTCGCACACTTGCGCTTTGTTTAAAATCGCTAGGTAAATTAAGAATCTTAAATATCTTGAAAAATTACAGGAAGTCAAGGCCAAGAGAGTCAAAGTAAATACAATAAATTGTGTTTGCTATAAACAATGTATTTTGACATCGCATAAAACAATAGAAACGCCGATATCTTTAAAATAAGATACTTAAAATAGCAATAGACAATAGACAAACGTTTAGAACAGTTCCTTTAAACATCTTCGGCGTAAAAGATAAAAAGATCCAGTATATTTAATATGAAGTAATAAATGTTATAAGTTAAAATAATTAAAGAAAGAAAAACATAAAATGTATTATAGTTATACATTTTAATACATGTTAATCAGTCTAATTAACAAAATTACAATAGGGTAAGCTGTACAATTAAAATTAAAAATATAAAGTGGCAGCACAGACGAGCGCTGATGTTTAGACATCTTAGAATCGTAAAACAGCCGGATAAAACGCTAAGAAAAAACGTTGCGATATGTTAACTAAAAAAAAATTGGGTATAAATGTGAGAATGAGAGGAAATGGTTTCATTTATTCTGGTTTTAAACATGTTATTAAAGATATCGCCGTTTTTATTCTTTCAAGCAATGTTAAATATATTGTTTTAGAGAAGTTATTGTAATTTAGTTACAATATTTACATTGACCCTCAAGGCCTTGACTCACTGTAATATTTATATTTGAAGTCATTAGTCGTTTTTATTCTGAAAACACACACCCACACACGCGCGCAAACGTGCTCACGTTCGCGCACAGGCACACACTCCCCCGTCTACCTTTAGCCTCTCTCACCCGCCACACCACTCTCTCTCTCTCTCTCTCTCTCTCTCTCTCTCTCTCTCTCTCTCTCTC
>NW_011967132.1:0-16012 GCF_000949405.1 Vollenhovia emeryi
TCCGCGTCGCCCCTGTCTCTCCCTGTCTCTCCGCGTCTCTCCGCATGTCACCTTGTCTCTCCCTGCCTCTCCGCGTCTCTCCCTGTCTCTCCGCATCTCTCCCTGTCTCTCCCTATCTCTCCGCGTCTCTCTCTGTCTCTCCCTGTCTCTCCGCGTCTCTCCCTGTCTCTCCGCGTCTCTCCCTTTCTCTCCCTGCCTCTCCCTGTCTGTTCGCGTGTCTCCCTGTCTCTCCCTGTCACTCCCCGTCTCCTCTTGTCTTTCCCCTACTATTTTATCTAAATAAAAAAAATCGGTGAGATGGAGCAAAAGGGCATAGGACCAAAGTTGTAGCGCTCGTCGAGATCTATAGGATGACATATTTGGAAATCCGAAAATCGCCAAAAATCAAATTTGGGACTTAAAAAGTCACGGAAGTACGATACAGATATTTTTAATAATTTGTTAAGTGCATCTGATCCAGTTATTTCGCCATTACAGGCATGGTCCTACCCTGCGGCCCACGGTGACGTTGTGGGCTACACCCTCCGTCCCTCCCTACGGGCCGTGATTGGAGAGGCGGAGTGCCCCCGCACTCTCCTCCTCTCTGACCGTAGAGGATCCCTTGCGGTGGGTTAATCTTTTATATACAATATATAATATCTATATTAGTGAGACGCCCGCCTAGACTATAGGGAGGTGCAGGTTCAAACTCTGAGGTAATATTTTTCGCAATAAATAGAACTAGATTTTTGCATTTTTTTACCAAGTTGACTACAGGTTCGGTCGGTAATCTATATCTCATTATTGTAAAAGACTGATTCAGGAAATAAATCTCACCATGTATTTGTTCTTTCAATTTCATGTTACACTTGTATTACAATTATATTCATACTGTATTATAATAGTATTTTTATGCATTTATGATATTTTATGCAAAAAAATGTTTTAAAAGTAATAAATAATAAAAAACTAAAAAGGCAAACAAAAGAAGAGCACTGGTTCTAATCAGCGGTAATGGAGGACTGCTATAAATTGGTATGTCTTTACCGAGTAAAATTTTAATTCCAAATCGAAGAGAGATAGGTTTCGATCTTTAATCTGCTCGATTTTGTAATGCCATGTTCGAATATCGTTGTCGATATTAGTCGCCGTCGGTCTTGGATACCCATCACTATTGACGAGTTGGTCGATATTATTCAATGAGTGGGTCCCACGGGCGTTATTCTTACGGAACGATCAAAAAAGCCACGCGTGCCATCGGGTCCTGATGGCATTCTCATCACGTTCTCAGGTACATGCATTATCGCGATGCTGTTATTGCTTCTCGATCGATAGAATACATTCTGTTCCGAGTTCGTAGAGCATAAGGATGCTCTCCTGACGTTGGTATCGATATCGCGACTGTATGTCGAGATTCTCCTTGACAACGGGCCACAATCGGCCGATCCGCGACGATTTGCGATATAGCAGCTTGCCCGACATTCCATTGGAGATGAACCTGTCGTGAGTAAAAAATTAAATTGATTATATCGTTTTGTAATAAACGTAATTGATATTTTACGTATGGTATTCATCACGTAGCGTGGTAATATCCACACGAGGGATGTACGACGGACGAGAAGTGATTGTATACACCATATACGATTACTAACCAGCAGCAGAACAACAAGGATAACGGCGATTTTCGTGATGGCAGAAATTACTCGAGTAACTTGGATGAAAGAAAGCTGCTTCGGAACCAGATGAGCAGGTGGAGTAACGTCTACCAGAGTCCGAACTGGAACCGGAACCAGAACAGGAAGACAGACGGCGAAACATAAAACCGTTCTCGGAACTGGATATGGAGCAAGAAGAAAGCTTCCGGGATAAATATGTGTCCGGTGATGATGGTCCTATAACAAAATCGATGGTATCGTTAATTGAGAAGCTAAACAGTATGACTGCCATATTCTCTTATCTTGCACGTACGCTCTCAATTCTATCCACATCCTACACTATTTATAATTTATAGCAAACAATGAGAGAGAGAGAGAGAGAGAGAGAGAGAGTTGGGAAGAGAAAAATATTACAAGAGGAATGGATGGGGAATGGGAGCTTTACAAGATTTAAAGAGAGAAAACGAGAACTGGATACTGGAAATTATAGGAAGAGATAGAGAGGTACAAAGGCAACGAGAGGAAAATAGGATAATAGAATAAAAGGTATATAAAGAGTTGGACAGGAACGGGAGGTGCAGGCCCAATGGAAAGATATAATAAATACTAGCTAGAAGAAAAAGATTAACGGTTGTTGTCCGTATTGACTTTAGCTAGTAAGCAAACGAGATTTTTGACAAAATATTACCTTGAAAGGGATAATTGGTATTTTGAATGTGATACATTGGATATCCCTGAAAGCCTCTCTGAAACCTCACTCTGCCATCCTCTGGCTCGGATCCACTGGGGCAGCTAGACGAGTTGTGATTGTCTTCTTTCGGTACTCTATTGAGGCTACATTTCTTCGTAGGCTGGTGCTTCCTCTTCTTGTCAGCCGAGCTACGTAATTGCAATATTTTCGCATCGCCCAAGGTCATCTGCGTAGCAATTCGCACGGAAGCAGAGTCCGTAAACTCGACCATGGCACACTCTTCGACGGAAGCCAATTCTGACCTTTTCGCGAGTGCCTGTCGCACCTACGTAACAAATGTCAAAATTTTATATCCCGTTCTGTCATCGTTATCGCGTACGTCTAGGTGTATATGTACCATATATGTAGCGCTGTAACGTGGGAATTTTGTCACTCATCTATGGCGTTAAAAACATTTAATCTCCAGAAATTACAAAAGGAAATTTTAATTCCAAGGAATTCTTTTCCAGAGATGTATGAAGAATTATTAAAAAATATTGTAATTTGTAAAGATGGAATATTATGTGGTAACAGGTAACGTAACGATTGAATAATCTACTGCAGTGGAAACCTTAAATATTTTAGCTCCTTATACGGATCAACTGTAGCTTGTTAGCGAGTTATATGTATATCGGATGTAAATTGCAACGTGTACGTTACGTCACAGTTGCCGTGATTACATGTTATTACGGTATAGAATGTAATCCTGGAAAATTTGACAAAGCGTAATAAATAAACATTGTCAGTTATTATCGATGAATCGTGTCGACAATAATTGAGGGAATTACATGAATTTTCCTATCGACGACTAGTTATAGCGGTATTCGATTCGTGCCCACCCGGTTTCTTAATCGATATCAAAGACGAAAGATGAATTATGATTATAAAACTGGGAAAATCTAATCATATGTATATTACATATGGTATAATGTATACAACAACATGTATTAAATCTATAATTGAAGAAATGTCACGTGGCAGGGCATACTCGCGCGTTATCCGCGATCTAGTTGCGAACGAGACAAGGCGCTTTACCTCCGGAGGTACAGGACGTCCAGATTTGAGGACCCTTATTAGCGCAATCTCACCGCAAGGCTTAAAAATCTCGGCGACAGATTCCACCGTTAATTTTTCCATCGGTAATCCAACCGCTAAAATGGTCCTCGAAGGGGCTGTCTGATCGAATGGTGGTAAAGGATTCGCTCTACGCAGCTTAGTGCCTTGTTGATTGACCTCGAGCTTCTTAGATCTCGTTAAAGCCGCTCCGACCACCCTCCAATCCCTGCTGAGATGCTTGACCTTTTTAAAACTGGATATCAATTTAAGGGATACGTAGCCCTCTTTGTTTCTTTTCACGTGTTTCAATAAGAAGGCATCCTTGATAATATTTTCGTCGGAAAAGTAGTATTCCACCTGTGCGCATATCTTGTCGGTTAATTCATCATTCGGCATCACGAAATCATTCGTTTCCGGTACGTCCGCTTGTTTCTCCACTTGCTCCGCGAGTCCTTTCGACGTAGCATCGTCCACAGAGTCCGCGCCAGAATCCTTGTCAATATCAATCGCCTTTACGGATCTGATCTCGCTGTCGTAATCCGACAAGTCGGCCTCGTCGCTCTTGGAACCTCTTCTGTCGAACGAAAGACTCACGTCGCTGTCTACGGAGGAAATGCTGTCCTTTGTTTCAGATTTCTTCATACGCGGAGGCGAGAATAGCAGACTGTTGACCTCCTTAAAATCTTGCGATACCTCCAACTCCATATTTTTCTCAAAGTAGAACGACTATCTCCGCCCGAGAGATTCCAAGAAGGCAATCTAACTTGTAAGCAATCACTTTAATTAACGGTAAAATAATAACAGGTAAAAAAAGAAAGAAATATGCGAAGAAACAGGAGAGAGCTTACGCGCGAGCAGCGCGTATACTTGTCGCTCACTGACCTTCCGCTCTGCGCGCGATTCGTTTTATAGCTGCGGCCAAGTTCGGTGCGTGGCAAAGCGGCCTTCTTGAATACCGGTCAAGAATGAGACATTCGGCGGACAACCGAAGGGCGCTCGAATTGAACCTTGAGCGAAGGAAAGGGAATTTGTAATGGTAAGACACACAAGTGTACCTCCGATACGCGAGAGATAATTGACATTATCTCTCGCACGCACGCGTACGCAAATGAAATAATTGAAATGATTAGTCATAACAATTTACATACACAAGTTTGAAACGTAGGAATATAAATGCGTATCGATACACCCTGGTGTCGCACATAATCGATGGTGACTTTAGGCAGACGCAAGCAGGAACCAGACTTATGACCTCGGTAATAAGGCCCTGCGGGTACATTCGACGCGCATCGCATGTGTAGTACGCCAATAGCATAATAATATATAGGTCAAGTCCGGCCAGCCACATATATGGCCATGAAGGACGAAGTAAACTCTGCGAGTCGTCGAGACGAAAGGATTCCGCCCCAGACCCCTAAGGCTTCTCCAGCGACTCCGGCCTCCCACGGCCTTTTCCGATCTCGACTCCGGTCGCATCGTCATGCCGGGTTATTTTGAAAGACAGGGTAAACAACCTTGGTATCTCGGCTGAAGATCAATACCATCACTCGTATATAGTTGTGCTTTGAGGGGGAAAGACACTCCTTTATTCAGAGGATTCATTGTCATTTCATTTATATCAAGCGACGTTACGTTTTTCGACAGATTAATTGGCATACAATGAATTTACATAGACTTGTTTGGGGGGATGACGCCACCTTTAATGAATTCTTTTCTCAGAGAAACACATTTTATCTCGAATTACAACTCAATACTTGCACGATTCTTTACAAGTCTACATCTGTTTCACCACATTTGCTGCATTTACGAATTATCGTAACCTACGATGCATGCAACTTGGTTCTTCTTCAACGAAATATAGCGAAAGCAAACTCGCGATATTTCAAAGTTATATACACTACGCACATGTAAACGTATAGAGCACCACTATACGTAAACATATAGTATATTCGTCAACGGCTGTAAAATTATATGTGTATTTTTTTCGTATCATAAAAACCAGATAAAACCGAATGACGTGTAAACGTGGTCGTACATAGTTTGTTCATCATCATATTTGAAATCGTCTCGAGTGCAAAGCCCGTGTCACGTAGTCAAAATTTGCTAAACTTGAGTTATTCGACAATAATTAAGCAAGACAAGGCTACCGAGAATATGCAATATCTTGTAAAATATACTTGCGGCATTCGGAAAGCAATTTAATATCATTTTATACGAAATGTACCTTTTTTCCCCCCCAACAATATTACTAACGAAATGAATCGACTTATCGATGAAAAAGTGCCACGTAGTTTAATTCTTTAGAAGAAGAAAGATAACCCCGATATACCTAGAAAACGAGTAATGGATAAAATTCTAATTTTATAATTGAGAAAAGGTCATTTTTACTTTATGCTAAACCAACTACATCGTATTTTATTATAATGCGCGTAAAGTGCGATTCTATCTAAAATAAAATTAGTATCGATCTAATATCTACCTCGAGAGTGTTACTTGTATGCGACTCGCTCCTCTTTTTTCTTTCTCTTTCAATAATTTCAACAATTCATTATTCTTAGAAATATAATCATGTAGAAAGATGTTATAAAAGTTTTGACATTCTCGCATCGATAAATAAAAAATACTTAAATGTATATGTTCCAAATCGACATATATCTCGATTGCTAACGATACTGTGGACAATGTTGTTTTATTATTGATTTTGAAACGTCAGCATGACCTGGAATTAAAAAATATAAAATACATTTCCTAATTATATGCTACTACTACTACTGTGCATATGTGTAGTTTGAAAAGTAGTTTTACAGTGAAAATGTTTTCTAGTTTAAGAAATAACCAATTTTGACTAATTGTACAAATCAGACGTGTGTAAATAAAAAAAGATATTCTTATAACCGTTTCAAGTTTAAGATAAATTTTACATTTATCGAATAAATACAGTGAAATCGATTTTACATTTATAATACTGCAAATATATTACCTAATTGTAGCTCTATATACAAGGCCAACATTATCACTTGTATAGGTATATCACAATCTGGTTCTTTCGACATCCATATCTGCAATAAGAATTAATTAATAGAAACAGTACTCGCGAGAGATAATTTATGTATTATATATGTATATCTATATGAGACATAAATTTTTATACAAGTATACTTGCTTGTTTCAAGGTTTCTCCAGATTTGTCTAGTTCACCTCGTATGGCATAAGCCACAGCCAAGTTGTAACGTATTACAGCAGTGCCTGTAGAAACTGTTGTAGGATACCACGCTAAAATTTCGAAACTTGAAAGTGAGTAAAAGGCGATTTTTCATGTTTCGAAAGAGTATATATGTATAATTTTCTAAATGTACCTTTTACAGGCTTTACCATGACTTCCTCCACCTTTTCTTTATCCTTCTCCTGAATTTCAGGCATAGATATAAATGTATGTAAATCTTGAAGATCTTCTAGCTTGAGGTACTCGAATGCCTCGCTAAGTTTGTCCATGAATATCAAACTTTCAGCGGCATACAAGTTACCTAGTAGTTTATATGCACCCGGCAACTTGTTGAAGCTTAACAATGCCTTTGCATGTTCGAGAGAAAGTATATAATCTCCAAGACACAAAGAGACATAAGCGCTAGCAGCCAAGACACTAATTTTTAAGTTGAAAGATTCGATAGCTGTAGCTCGCGACATTAGCGTTACATGTTGAATACCTAAAAGTTAAGTAGTCGTATTAGCAAATGATATAAATTATATAATGATGTGATCTATACCTAAATTGTGACCAGATGTTAACGATAGCGAGACTGAATTCGCCATAGTTGTTACAGGTACGTTCAGCTCATTATTGTTTGGTAGTAAAAGTAATGCATTCTTCAGACACAAATAGCCAAATTCCAACGTTGGTTGTGGAATAGCATAGGATAGGCCTTCCGAATGATATCCAACGTCCTTCGAAAGAGACGTGGCTAGTATGATTTTCTTATGAATACCACAACTTATTATCTTCTGCACCAAATCTTTACGCCGTTTTGGAATATCGAAATCAACTTCGTTCGACTAAAAACGAGTCTATTATAGCAGCAAATAGTTGCAAATATTAGCTAGTAAAGTATAATTTGAAAGTATTGCGACTCACATGTTTATGGCTGTAGATACAGCATTCTGCCATTCTGAGGAAGAGTTTGGGATTATTGTGTACCTTTTGTGCTACTTCTGTGAAGCAATCAAAGGCTTTTGACGGTTTACCAGCGTACAACAATGATACACCCAAACTATACATCAACTCGTAGTGTTTATTGCCCCCGAGCGTGTACAACGGTTGAGAAGACAACGGATCTGTTTCAACAAGTTTTCTTTCTTTGACAGTAGTTGGTAAATTGGAAATATTAGGAACAAAATCGAAATTGATTGTTGAAAAGATAAAATTATCGTAATTACCAGTGTCTTTGACTTGCATGCTCTCCAACGCACATTTATTTGCACGTAAAGCTGTCTGAAGGTAAGAACAAGCTAGAGTCGGCTTACCCATTGCGAGATTCAGACATGCCATATTGTTATAAAACAAAACAGCCGAAGATTCCCCACATAATCTATAAATCGTACATGAAATTAATCAATGGGATATGTGTTTTGAAATTGTATCTAGTTGGGATCATCTTAAATAATGTTGGGAAAAAAGAGAACAAACAAGTTATTTCTATGCACGAGGATTAAAAGAGATGAAATGATTCGAATTAATGTAAGGTTAAAAAAAGTAAAAATGTCCAAGGTAGACGGAATTGTATGACATTGTTACAATTTGTATGACAAATATTGAGAATATTTACAAATTTTTGGCTTTGCCTCATGCATTTGTATTTGATTTAGTAAACATATGTAACATACTTAAAATCTAAATTTTCTTTCATTTTAGAATTCAAAAATTGTATTGCCTTTTCGTAATTTCCTCGTAAATACTCGAGATGAGCCTTCAACAAGATTGTCGATGTATTCTGAAAGTAGTATTAAGAAAGCAGGTAGAAATGGAACGTACGTATACTGTACAATAGAAATATATATATACGTAGTAATAACGTTACCACTATGCCCAATGAAACTAACGTCTTCCATTCTTTCTTACAAAGTTTCAATTGATGAGTCAAAAGAAATATTCTCGCTTTATACTTGAAGAGCTTAATCTTGAATGCATCCGTCGCTGCGTCGCCAGCATCTTTCTTTTGCTCTCTTTGCTCCTTGATAGATTTCATTACTCCATCTTTCTCGACGGACGTTAGCTTGGAATTGTCGGTAGATATAAACTGGCTCTCGACATAATTTAATAGAGACAGAGCTGTGTCTGGTTGCTCCGTTACTATGTACAATTCGATGAGTAGCAGAGAAACCTTGTGCGCCAAAGTTTCTTCCATTGGCTCGATAAAGGCAAAGAGCCTAGTCATGATTTGAAGGGCAGCATTATACTGCTTAGTGTGATAGAGTAAAACGGCTTGGTTATATCTAATAACACACTTGTCGACGTCGTCGATAGCCTCGTGAGAATCCGTCGTTGATATCTGGCCGCATATAGCGTTCAAGCTCTTGCGGGTCAGCTCAGTTTTCCTGAGGTCACTCTTATAATACTCCACTACGACTTTATTGTGTGTAACTTTGAGATCGGTAGGCCTGAGGCTCTCCAGCTTGTTCAAGTACGACAAGCACGAAGGGTAGCAACTCTTTTGGAATTCCGACAGCACATTTTGAGCCAACTCTCGCTCCTGCTCAGTAATAACACTTTGCGCTTCTGCAATTTCACTCATAATTTCCCTCTGGCAAGCGCAATTCCTGAGTAATTATTATTGTATAACGAAGAGCAGCTTGACAGCGCCTCTTACGGCCCATTTTGTCCAGCGATCTATTTCAAGCACTGCCGGTAACTTGATATTATACAAAGTTACTCACGGAGGGTAAAGGAGGGAACATTTACCAATATATTATATCGATAGATGGCATTACGAGTGGCCCACAAAAACATGGCTGACGACAAAATCCCCACCAGTGCTTCACCCCCGCGTCAACAAGCTGATCTTAACCTCCGTGAGGTTACTCCTGCCGGCATTAGCAAATTAGCATCGGTTTCATTGAACAGTACAATGTGTGGAATATTTTGCTCCATACATCAACCCGAACAAGATTCTGAATCCACGAGACAGGTATACGTAAAGAATATAGTTGCTTCAACAACAACTGAAAGAGATGCATTTCTTCCAGTGGAATATTTGCAAGGATACAATAGCTGCACGAGGGCCTGATTATTTCATGGAGAAACGTTTGACATTGAGTCGTCACTGGCACGGGCATTTTGCTGCCGCGGTCTTGTGGATGCAAGGACCTAGGGTAACGACGCAGCCAAGTGTCGACGATAATGAAAACTTGTTACTATGGAACGGCGATCTTTTCTCGGGTTGCTTGGCGAAAGACGACGTTTGCGATACAAGTGTCATAGCGGCTGAATTGCAATCTACTATGGACGTTATGTCTGTGCTCCGCAAGATCAGAGGCCCTTATTCTTTAGTATACTATCAAAAGTCAAGCAATACGTTATACTTTGGACGAGATGTCATCGGACGGCACAGTTTGCTCTTGAAAGTGGATAACAATTTGTTGACTTTAGCATCGGTGGCCAACAAAAAGCTGAAAGGGGTTGTAGAAGTGCCAGCTATAGGTATCTTTGCGATGAATTTAAACACGCCACAAATCAATTTAGCATGTTACCCGTGGAGAGAGCCAGACTTGATGTTCACCGATATTATCGAAGTATTGGAGACAAATTTAATGGTCGATATCGACATCAAAGAGACTATATTCGACGCTCGTACGCCAACGAATTTGCATCTGCATCCTCAGCCGAGAGACGTGGAATACCTTGAAAATGCGCCGCTCGGTAAAGATTATAACGAGGTATTGCGATATCTGTTGGAAAATGAAGAGGTAGACGAGAGAGTCGACCGTCTGACGGAACTGCTGCATCACTCTGTCAAAGTCCGAGTAAGGAAGAAACCCAATTATTGCAAGAGCTGCACGAGAGTCGTGCTAAGCGGGTCGAGTGTTGCTTGCGCTCACGCCAAGATTGGCGTATTGTTCTCCGGTGGCCTAGACTCGGCAATCTTGGCAGCGATAGCCGACAAGTACGTGCCAGAGGACGAGAGCGTCGATCTCATTAACGTCGCGTTCGAAAAGGGGAATGTAACGCCAAAGTATGACGTGCCGGATCGGAAGACCGGGCGGCAAACGTATTCCGAATTGTTGCGGATTTGCCCCAGTAGGAAATGGAATCTTGTAGAAGTACAGTGTCTTCTATACTATACTTGTATACGAAAGGAACAAGTTCTCATTCTCATTTCAATTTCAGTGTAATGTCAGCCAAGCGGAACTGCAGCTGTATCGTGCGTCGCGAATCTGCGATCTGCTGCATCCCTTACGGACAATCATGGACGAGAGTCTAGGGTGTGCCATGTGGTTCGCGAGTCGAGCGAAAGGTGTTCTCTACCCGATGAACCAGGCATACGAGTCGCCGTGCAGGATATTGCTCTTAGGCATAGGTGCGGACGAACTGTTTGGCGGATACATGAGACATAGAACCATACTGCGGCATAGAGGATGGGACGCGCTGGTACAAGAATTAAGTGTCGAATTGGCCAGGATTTCCGAGAGAAATTTAGGTCGGGACGACCGGATCGTTTCCGACCATGGCAAACAATCCCGTTTGCCGTATCTGGACGAGAATCTGGTCAAGTATGCGCAGCGTATGAAGCCATGGGAGAGGTATGAATCGATAATCATTTTCGTCGCGATTGTCATTCTAACCAACGATCATCGGTTAGGTGCTATCCGACTGAGAAAATGCCAAGTGGACTGGGAGACAAGTTACTGTTGCGTTTGCTAGCCTACAAGATTGGTTTTCAGTCTACGGCAAACTTTCCTAAGAGAGCCTTCCAGTTTGGCTCGCGAATTGCAAATGGTAAAGAAAATGCCAGTGATGTATCCAATAGATTGTAAGAGACGAGAGTAAGTATCGTAATAGTAGCAATGACAATTTTACATCTCGCCTCGTCAACATTTCTTTCTTGCAGATCGACATTCAGCCTATATCTGCCATATGTAAGATGTGCAGCTTGTCGTCGACATATTAATACCAATATGAATGTAACGAGCGTTGTAAGCTCTTTGAAAACTTACAACAAGAGAAATATAACTTGCTCTCGAGATTCGACGAGATCTTTCCCCCCCCCCCCTCATAACCTAACCTAGTAACTTTTTCTTGCAACCTAATGGGGGAGCTCACATACACGCACACATGTTCCAATAGGACGCCCTTGGTCAGATAACCTCTTTTATTCACAAGTGCACATTTCCGCGGAATCGGTCGAATCGAAATACAGCGAAAAGAGATACAAAGAGACTCTGTCGACTCTATCGTGGTCGGTCGGGATCTTTTCACTGTTGCAATACTCGTATTCAAATAAGATTACATGTGCGAGATATGTGCTCCAACTTGGATAGAATTGGTAGGTTATGACGACCTGTGTCGATTAGAAACTACTGTTTAATAAGAGAATGTAAGGTAATTTAAAGCCTTGACAAAAGGTACGTTCCGTTTCACGCATGATGCGCATGATGCATTATTTATCCTTGTTATTCACCAAATGTTAAAGAAGGATAAACGATGCATCACGCGTATCATGCGTGAAACGGAACGCACCCAAAATAAAACTCTTTGCAGATGTATCGTATGGAGCATTAATTAACTCTACCGTGGGAAGCATGAGGCATGGCTGAGCGCAGCGGTGATCTTTACGAGCAGCAGCTTTATGCTGTATTTGAAAGCTGCTTGGCGAAAGGAGAGGACGAGCTCGATGAGAAGAATTTCTTAACCATTTGCACAAAGTTACACCTCGACGAACTAATCGAGGAATTGAAATTGTGCATTTGCAAGCGTCGTGCGAATAAAGAAACGATATCCTTTCAGGAATTCCGAGATGGTTTGTTACTATTGTTGAGAAAATTCCAAGGACTAGTAACCGATAAGCAGCATTTCAACGTATGCGCTCTCGAGAAAGACGAAGCCTTACCCGCTACGTTGATTTCGAGGGAGATTTATCTTGGAGATGCGATGGATGAGAACCGACTGACACACCTGTGGGAGAGAATCAAGATTTATTTAAAGGAAAACACGGATCCCGCAATGATGCACTTAATATCGAGTTGTCTGGAGATCCCGCAACTTCCGAAGCAGATAACCGAGTCGATCTTTGAGAGCCTCGATCGCAATTGCGATGGATTAATTAACTTGGAGGAGTTTGTAATAATATTTCAAGAGAGGAAGAATCTAGATAGGCGAGTGTCGAGCAGCGAATTAAATCCGACGCGGACTAACCGGACTAACGGAGGTATCTCGGACAAGTCGGACGGGGGAGAGCTGCTTTCCGAGCCAGCCGCGCTATCGGGATCCAGTGTTGATCTCGACACTTTGGAAATGAGAAATATTCGTTTCTTGCGAGAAATGATGATTGCCCATCAGGATGAGCAGCGCAATTTAACTGCTATAATAGACAACATGAAGGTGGAGAGAGACAAGATGCGCACCGACATGCTGGAAGCTAATGAACGGGCCAATTTGTTGGTGCAAGAGATTGACGAGTATCACGTTCAATTGGAGAAAACGAAGAAGGATTTGCAGCGGCAGAGCGAGCAACGTTGTGCCGAGATGAGCAAGGAATTGTCGGATCAGCTAAGTGTCGAGCGGGAGATGGATGCCGCCGCTCTAAGATCCAAGGACGATCAGTTGCAGGCGCTGCAAAGGGAGAATCACGAGATGAGAAATAAACTCGTGGATATCTTGCAGGAGGGTCAAATGCTCGAGGCGGAAAATCGAACGCTTCTCAGCCAGATTGAAAAGCTGCGGCAGTCCAACAACGATCTGTTGGCACAGATCAAAGCGTTGGACGCGGAGCACGATGAGATACAAAGCATAGAGGCGAAGCAACAGGAGCAAGTCGACTTCTTTGTCGACCGTATCAAACGGCTGCAGTGCGAGGTGACTCTCTTGCGAGACCAAAACGACGAGCTTTGCGCGGAATTGGAAATGTTGAAACGTCACGGCAGAGATACGAGTTACGAGACACCGTCGTCCTTGGCGTACGATTTACACGAGGATTTACACGAGGATTTACACGAGGGCCAGGATGAAAACTCACCGCGTAACGACGTCGCGCAGCAGCTTGAAGCGGCTCGGCAGCTCGACGCAAATAATATATCGATGAATACGGTCGAGTACAAGCTCGAGGATACAATTGTCAAAGATCTCGAAAGTTTATTGTCTACCAGTGCAATATGCCTGGCAGAGAAGTGTGCCTTGAGAGATGGCATCTCGAGATTTATCACTGGCCTGCGCTCGAGCTTCGTCCAAATAAGGCAACGGGATTTCGGCAAGAGTATAGCGTCTGAACTCGAGATGGAATGTGAGGAACGAGCTAACGAGTCCTTGCGAGATTTTGTCGTCTCGAAAATACCAAAGCCACCTGCCGCCAAACGTACGGCCCAAGATTTGGACAATTTTCCTAGTCAAGATACAAAAAGTCCAAATAAGGCGACGAGTCTTCGAGATTATCCGCCGCGAAAAGAAGACCATCCTGTGGATCAGTGCAAAGTCAACAAGGAGAGAAACATAGTTGAATTATTGGAGACGGAGAAGAAGCAATTGGCCGAACGTTGTCAAGAACTCGAACGAAGTTTAGATCTATTAAAAGCCGAGTATGAAGAATGCGAGGATTATTGGGCTGCCAAATTGGAAGAAGAGAGGCAGCTCTTTGAGCAAGAGCAAAAGATGAGTGACGACAAACTTGCCGAGCTTATCAACAAGATAACAGAGTATGAGGAATTAATTAGTCCTTCGGACAAGTCAAAGAGTAACGGACGACTGTCTCCCATAGAAGAAAAGTTTCACTTGGAGCAGCAGGTAAGGTTTTCATGTTTTACGTTTCCTTGCTTCTTCTTCTTGCACACATTCTTGTATCTTCCTTCTTCAGTATATAGAGCTCGAGGAAGAATTTGAAAAGTGGAAAGTAAAGACTGAAAACGATATCTCTGAGAGGAATCTAGAAATTGGACATCTCCGTGAAAAGTTGAGACTGATTCAGCCACCAGTTAGAAATGATTCCTACGTACAAGTACCGGATTTGGAGATTTCCTCAGATTCGTCGCATTGCAAATCTTCCAGTATGTCTAGTATTCTATCAACCAACGAAATGCTGGTGAATATGGATTTATTTGGCACAAACAATCAAATGTGTCATACCTCGGCAGAATTATCCAACAATCTTGGCAGACTGTTGAAAGGAAACGATGAGGTGGACGGTCATAATACACCTACGAGAGTAACGAAAGGTACGAGTGTTAAAAGTACCTTGGGGATGAAAGAGGATGATAAGGAAGGCGAGTCGGAATTTAAATTTATGCACGATGTAATAAAAGGTGCGAGCTGTACGTGCTCGCAGAGTAATGGCCAGCAGCAAGTAGATCGAAACATTTTTCAAAACTTGAAAGTGAAACTTTACGCACAGGAACGCAAGAAACGGCACTTGCAGCGTTACATTAAACAGCAACGGCAGTACGTTGAAAAATTGTTGCAGCGTAAGTCTCGTTCGTATATGTACGTGTACATGTGTGGCAAAATTTTTAATCCTTGTAATCTGCTGTTACAGGTATTATGGTGCAGCACCAGACGGAAGTGTGCGAATTACAGTGCCTTCTCCGCGATGCCCAAGAAAGACTTGAGATACAAGTTCGAACAACTGTCGATCAGGTTTATATATAGTTTAATTAAATCAAGTAATGAAGTAAAATGTGCAATGCTTAAATTGGAAAGAAGGCAAATTAATAAAAATAATGAAGTAACCATTTTTATGTAGGCTGATAAATTGGCGAGTGCTGATATATTGGTCAAGGATCTGTACATCGAAAACGCATGTCTAACGTCACAAATGAAACGATTGCAAGAGCGATGTCTCGTTTTAACGGGCCTTGATGTAGGATCGACTTCGATGTGATGTCTACATAAAGTAGCTGTTATTAATAGTCTTTTTCTATGTATTGAATAATATAATTATTTATTTTCTAAATAATATAAAAGTGATATATATCATAAGGCCGGGATGTAACTCGATGTAACTCAGGGATGCAAACGGTCAGAAAATGCAGTAATGTTGTAACACGGGTGCCTTTTTTCATTTTAAAGTGAGAGATTTGGCTTTAATTAATATATATGTATCGAGATGTCATAGAATTAAAAAACTACGACTAAGATTGTATATGATAAATAGGAGAGAAATATATGTAAGCAAAATTAATCTACCATTTCTTCAATAGCGTGATAATTTTTTTGTATACAAGTGAATAAAACATTAATGTAATATGTATGCAAATATTCAATTTATATGAATGTGTGCGAACCATTATACTATCAGAGAGAAGCCTGAGAGATGTCACGGCCCCGTTTTTCGTGATACGCGAATGCGATACGCCCTCTGTGGACATTGAACTACGTAGCCAATTTGCACATTTTGCT